>NW_010411804.1:326-1065 GCF_000710305.1 Buceros rhinoceros silvestris | reverse complement strand
TAAGTGACTTGGCTGCATCCGGAGTTTGCATTCAAAGCAGAGACTAATTGTGAGGAACGTTTTAGAATAAACACATTTATCTTCCAAAGTAGTTTGTTTGTAAGGAAAAAATAATTTATATGTATATATATATAAAGGAGGTTAAACGGGATAATTTGTTTTCTTTCCTGTCTTTTACTACATAACGCACTGGAGCTTCGCTTTAAAATAGAGCCATTCCTAAGGCACGATGCAAAATTTCGGCCTGCAACCACAACACTGATTTGAGCAATAAATGCCCCTGAAGCCTTGCTGACATCTTCTGATAATACGGGGGGTGGGGGAGAGGAAGGCAATTATAAAATAAGGAGATGATTCCGAAACTCGTGCCCTTCCTTTCGGAGGAGACCCAAAAAACTGAGCAGCTTCTGAAGAGGAGGTTTCGGGTCCTGGGTCAGTTTTAAGCGCTATTGCAAACTGCGGCTCAAGTGTTTGCAGCCGAACACAAATTTCCAGGCTTAAATTGTCTCCTTCCTGTCCCGGAATGCCAGGGTTTTGCAGAGCTGAGATTGCACAGCCCTTTCCCCCTGATCCTCTTACTTCTTGTAGCGCTCAAAGCCCCGCTGCTCCGGGCACCCCTCTACTGCTTTGTGTCAGCCTCTGCCGAGGCGCGTTTTGAGCTCAGCTCCCCTTCCCGCCTTAGCGGGATGATTTCACGACAAATCCTAGCCTGTGCATTCCTTGCTCACCCCCAGAAGAG
>NW_010411804.1:0-240 GCF_000710305.1 Buceros rhinoceros silvestris | reverse complement strand
CAGCCGTAAGTATGTTTCATCCTCCCTACCCCGTTACTACTCAGCGCACAGTGAGTCCCTGCCCAGCAGCCCCTGCCCGGCAGCCCCTGCCCGGGTAACCCGGCGTTGGCAGCGGGGCAGGGCTGGGTGCCCTCGGGGTGATGGGCTCGGAGCGTCTCCTGGGACAGAGACACGAGGGTACAGAAGATTTCCGCGGGAGACGGCGCTGCCCGCGGACTTCCCCGGGACCCAGGCCCGAGT
>NW_010411803.1:0-1815 GCF_000710305.1 Buceros rhinoceros silvestris | reverse complement strand
GGTTTGGAGGGTCGTTGGTGGGGCCGGGGTGTGAGGCAGGGCTGTACCCGAGGGCCAGCAGCCCCTCGCTGCCGTTCCCAGCCGCACTGGCACACAGCTGGGGGCCTTGGCTGGGGCTGAGGTGAAACCTGTTGGTTATGAGTCAGGACTTCGCTGTGTCTCCCGCTGACTAATTGTCCTCCCTCTGCGTTTCCACAGATTGCCTGGGGACTCCCATCGTCTACTCGCCGGTCAAAGCGGACCTGACCGGAAATATCAAGGTAGGAAGAGGGGCAGGAGGGCTCTGGGGGGGGAACGCCCCTGGGCAGATGTGCTGCGGGATTGGGGAGGCAAAGCCTGGAGGCGTTCAAAAGGGCTTTTCTTCCCCTGGGGGCTTTCGGTCTCAGGGATCCCTGGCGAAAGCACTGTTGTTTCCTCATGCCATGCCGTGCCGTGAGCACCAGCCTGGCTGCTCTCCGGTGCCTCTCTGCCCCACAGCCCCCAGGAGCCAACGCCCCTTCTCTCTGCCCTCAGAAAATCCGGGCGGTTTATGACTCCAACCCCGCCAAGTTCAAAACGCTGCAGAACATCCTGGAAGTGGAGAAGGAGATGTACGGCTCGGAGTGGCCCAAGATGGGCGCGACGCTGGCGCTGATGTGGTTGAAAAGGTGGCTCAGGGTGTTAGGGGGCTGCCCCAGGGCTGTGTTGCAGCATGAGGGGAGAACACTGAACACTGGCTGGATTCTGCTGTGGAGAGCGTGGGTCTGGCTGGTCCCGTCGGGCTGGGGCAGTGTGGGGTGCTGCCTCCGGGGAGGCAGGAACACGCAGGGATGAGCATCGGGGTATGCTGACGGGGCTGTGAGTTTTGGGGGGGGTCTGGATGTGCCAGGCTCATTTCCACCCCAACATCTCCCTTCGTCTCACAGGGGCCTGAAGTTCATGCTGGTGTTGCTGCAGAGCATCTCCGATGGCGAGCGGGACGAGCAGCATCCAAACCTCATCCGGGTGAACGCCATGAAAGCATACGAGATCGCACTGAAGAAATACCACGGCTGGATGCTGCAGAAGCTCTTCATGGTGAGCGTTCCTGTCTCCACCGAGAGAAACCAGCCTGTCTTTAAGCCCAGTTGCTCCCAGAAGTGACGTGTTTTATGGGAACAAGGGCTTGGCAACATGGGAAGATGCTGATCTAGTCTGAGCAGTTTTTCCAGGGGACCCTCTTGGCTTCTCCAAGGGATCAGCCACAATCCTCGAGGTTGTTCCCACACAACTCAGAGCGTCCGGAGACCCTGCGCCGTCCACAGATGCCCCGGGGTTTCTGGACACTTGGAGTCGCACATAAACAACCCAAACCAGGGTTTTGTGGGGGTGAGGAAGGTTGTGGGTTTGTGGGAGCCTTACAGCTTCTCCCCCTGTTTTATAGGGCTCGGTCTATGCTCTTCCATACAAATCGGACTTGCTGAAGGCGTTAGAGAAGGGTAAAGAAGTCAAAGAGGAGGAGAGTATAGAGAAGATCCACCAGTTCCTCTCGAGGGCCACCCCCATCCTGGACGCGATCTACGAGATGTACACGAAGATGAACGCCGAGCTGAGCTACAAAGCCTGAAACTCGGATGGGCTGAACCACCCGCGGTGACGGGCGCTGCCTGTGTCTGAATCACTGTAACAGCTTGGGGAGCTCCCGGCTGTCAGGCAACTTTGATTCTCCTTTGGATCTGCAGTGGATAAACCAAAAAATAATTAATTTTCTACTGAGGGTGCAGCGATAGAACTGTTGCACCCGTGTCATCGTAGGATTTCCTGAGCTTTTGTACTAAAGAGGAAAACCCAGCGTTT
>NW_010411802.1:9827-25282 GCF_000710305.1 Buceros rhinoceros silvestris | reverse complement strand
AGAGGATACCGGAGGCTAAAAAGATCTTTTATCAGCAGGGAGCTTTGAAACTAATGTCACTGACATTGCATTATATTGATTAATAACTCAGCCGTGATAAGCTGCCGTTAAAAGTTTGCATAGAAGCTGTCAGTTAGAAGAAGCTGCTCAGTTATAGTATGGTATTTACTACGTTGGTCCAAGGTAGGCAAAAGCATGTGCTTTTTTTTTTTAAGCAGAAGCTGTCTGCTTTTCAAAGATCTGCTTTTGCTTGAAACCCTTGGTTCAGTAGGAGGATTATGAGTGGGGATTCGTGAGGATTGCAGCTCTAAATGGAAGCTAACAATATACACTTTCTGCTTTCAGAAAGTTGCAGACGCAAGGGCTTTCTGATCTTTCAGCTGAGTGAAGTTGTAGTGACGGATTGTGCATGTGAAAAGAATTCAAAGAGCTTTTCAAATTTCAGAACAAGGTCTGAGTGTTATAATCATGGAAAAAATATTCACGTGAAATGGGAGGAAAGATAGTTGTGTAATTTCTCATGCAGTTTGAAAGAAAGAAGTATGTACTGAAAACAAACCTCTCTAAGCTTGTGCTACTCTTCAGAGTCAGGAAGAAAATCTGCAACTGAAAGGTTTTGTTCCACAATATGCTCAACATTTAGTAACATTTTTGGAAAACGAGGCAACAGAGGTAGTCTTGTGTCTGTTTCCAGAGGGAAAGAAAGTACTGCTGTGCAGGTGAGGTACTGGTGAGGTAACACATAACTCAGACATTACAGCTTTTAAAAGTAATTGCCCAAAATGTATTATGGGCTAAAAAAAAATATTGAATGAGTCTGTTAAAATCTGTTCTTATTTAGGAAGTGATAAAAGTACTGGTAATTTCACTAGACAGGATACTCTTGAAATTCTATTACAACATCTAATCAAGAGTATATCTAATCAAGATATACTGCATATCATTCAGGACTGAATTAAGTAGGAGGTTTGTTTTTTTCTTTCTCTCACCCAGGAGATGTCAGCCACGAAGCCTCTTGCCACAGTGTTCTTAGGGTGGGGTGAGGGGCAAGGGTGTGCTTGATTTGTCTGGTACCAGCAAACTTACAGTTGTCCCTGAGAATTTCAAGATTTCACTTGTTTTATGCTGGTGACTGCTGTAAAAGCATTTCAGTTCTTCTCTTTTAGTCATTGCAGGTAAAAATTATGTCAGTTCTCTCTGTTCTGGGTTAACAGTCTATTTCGAGACTGTAGTCATGAGTTCATTAAAAAGGATAATGGGAATTTAAATCCTTCTTTAACCAGTCCTGGTGATGTTATTAGGCATTAAGCCTCCTTAGGTGAATTTTCATGAAGAGTCATAGAAGAGAAAGTGCATTTCTTTCCCAGTCAAAAACTTTGTTACTTGGAGAGGAAAGAGTGGTGGCAGAGTGTTAGGTATTGTATTACTGTAGTTGTAGTAGGTTCTATCCACCCTAATCAGCCTCCATTGTGTTGAGTGCACTATAAACATATCTATAAAAAGAACAGTTGCGACCAAACACCCCAATCGCTTTTTGGGCAACTAGGCAAAATGCAGCAGGTGGTGTGAGAAGGAAGCTGAGGTAGGAGGATGAAAGAATGATAATAGTAAGTCATAGCTATACTTTTTTTAACAGTTTACCTTACTGTTCAGAATCAATGGAAGCATAAGTCTTAAACTAAACGTGCCTATTGGCACCTGTAGAGCTTATTAGTATATTTTTTTCTCATGAAACCTTCTGAAATTTAAATCCCTTACAGATCCTTCAGTTTGCTAACATATGTTTCACCCACATTTATTCAAACAGTTTAATTTTTTCTCTAAAATACTCTGCTTCTTGTCTTTGCCTAAACTTTGCCATATTTCTTTTTTTTCTGTCAATAGTGGCTGCAGTCACTGTTCCAAAGTTTTTGTGTGCTTCTGTCGCTGAAGGTTATTCCCTAGCACAGATAGCCAGTGTTTGGTGGCAGAGAGGAGCAGCAAGAAATCTTGTTAGTGACTGTCAAGGAATTTTGATTCTTGCATGGGTGTCTCTTGTTCCTGTTAACTGCAAGTCAGGTAATAGGCAGTCTTTAGTCTTAAAGATTTTGCCGCCTTCTGTAGGTAGCCCGTTTTCCTAGGCTTGCAACCTGCGTGTGAGATGGCAAGGAGGAACTGTCTCCTACCTGTAACCTGCTTCTAAGGCAAGTGACACAATATGTAGATCTCTTGCCACGTCTCTTGACACACAAGTAGAGCATGCAGCTTATTTCTTATTTTCTCTCTGGTACATCACTTAATGCATGGGGTGTCCTGTTCTGCGACCTGAGAAAGTTAAAAGGTTTGTGTGGATCCCACCAGGCGTTGTCTATGGGACACACAACCAGTGTTTGGCCAAATGAGAGTTATCAATTGGCTACGCTACTCTGATTTTGTAGGAATAGATTACATGCCAGCTCAATCATTCAGCTTGCTGAACTTGTGTGCAATCATTCAGTTGGGACATTAACCTGTTTGGCTTTTCTAAAGTTACAGTAAGTGTTCTATTTCTGGAGTTGTTGGAAAAGGAAGGAAAAACTTCAGTATGTTATCAACACCTTAGTAAAGAACGAAGAACCTGCAAGGAAGGCAGAAGGCTCTTACTTACATTATTTTTTCCATAATTCCCAAGATTTGTGAACTGTATGTATTCTGCTGTAGTCTTAAATGTTAGAAATAACGTGTCATGTTCACAGTGTAAAACTTCCAGTAGACTTTTTTTTTGTCTAATGTCCTAAATGCATGAAGTAAAGGTGATCTTAGAAGTGCTGCATTAGAACTTGGTGTCTCTATTGACTTCTGTAGCAGTTTTTCCTTGGTAAAATGGAGAACTGTGGTAGCTGCAGAACATTTGCTGTGATTGTTGCCAAACTTTAAAGAGGCAAAGGAAGAGGGTAGACTTATGGTTTTGAGGCTCAAAACCATTTTTCTTCAAATTATGAAAGCTTGTGGAAAGTCATGTGCTATTATTGACTGATTTGTACATTTTCTATGTAACGTACTTATGAATAAATACTGTAAAAGCATGACTTTCTAGTATCAGTCATAGTAACTTGTAAATAAATCACTTCTGACTGAAATCCGTCTGCAGGAAATGCAATTTTTCAGTTGCTGCCACAAATGTTGTTTAAACATTTTGGCTACAAATACATCATAAAAAATGGATATTAAATTTTATATTCCTTTTATAGATCACTATGATAGTTTCTGACAAAATCTTTAGCCTTATGAAATGCATCTTTGATCAAGATATCCAAAGAAGTCTTTAAGCAGCACTGTGAAATTTCAGTTTTAAAACCTGCATATTGCTATCTCCTTTCTTGTCGTCTTTTTTAAGAAATAAAAAATCTGAAAGCTTCGTACTACTACAGAGGTAATGATAATTGGGTATCTGAGAGGCAGAAGTAATCTTTATCCACAGTATGATGTGCTGTGCTGCCGGTGGTAATTTTCACTGTTTGTCTATCACTTTCCCTAGGCTCTGGACTGAAGTTAATGCCAGAGATGGAAGAGATTATTTCTGTCTCAGTTCTATTTTTTTGTTACTTTGCTGGGGTGAATTTGTTTTCAGGAATGCAAATTGTAATGGTGAATTTTGAGTTTGATGGGAACTGGATTGAGCCTGACAAATCAGTTTGCAAAGGCCAGAGCTGTCAGATGGTAATAGCTTGGCTTCGTTACCGACTGGTTTAGATTTGAACTCATGACCTAGAGGTGAAAAGCTCAGTATTGCATTACCAATCCTCTGATCTATCCATATGTTCTCTTGTTTAAAGTCCCTGTAGTCCTCTTAAACAGAACATGCAGTAAGTACTGAGCATCATTCGCACTTGTAAATACTAGAACAGTGTCCATTCCAATTGTCTGCTGTGTGTGTGAGGACACGGGAGTTAAATATAGCAACAATTTCTTACACTCTCTGGTTTTTCATGAGAAACCCTCATACAAATCCAACCATATGGCAAAACCCAGCATTACCTTAATGGTAGCAATAGGTTCTTCATTAATGGTTTTAACAGGGAAATCCATCCACAGCTTTAAGTAGCATACTAGGAGTTATTAATAACCTCAGGCTTCTGCTAAGAAAGTGAACTTAAATAAAATATCATTAGAAGCTGAGTCATCCCACCAACAGTTCTGCATGTTGTACCCAGGTTTGTATTTATCTATCAAAGCCTTTTCAGAGTATATTATCATTATTACACATCTACTTTGTTCTTCACTGAGAATTTTCATTGTGCTCAATGCTACAGCACTGAGCATAATGGAAAATTATTTCTATGGATTTCATAAAGTAGATTCAATGAATATTTGAAATATGCAGATAGGAGCTTGTAATCCATTTTCCCATTCATCCTGAGGTGAGATGTTTCTAGGTAACGTTCTTAATGGGAGAAGGTCAAGACCAAGTTATTCTTAGATTGTAAGGCTACTAAAATAAGTTACTGTCTGTGAGTCATAGTTTTTTGAGCTGCAGAAATACTAAAATTTATATTTGTATGTATTTGGATTCCCTTTTTATCTTCTTATAGCTTCTTCTCCAATCCTTAATTCCATTCTCCTCCATAACAACTGTGGATAGTCTGTACTGATCGACCTGTTGCTAAATCAGATGCGTAAGAGGTGAATTTTCCTACCTTCTCCCTCAGTAAGAGTGCATATTGGTTCTTTCTCCTCTGCCTGACCATCAGTTTTCATGTAGCCTATAGGAACATAATTATTTTTGAGATTTTTTATTTCAAAATGCTGGAAATTGGCCAAATGATTCAAAAGGTGTTGGAAGAAAACCGATTTTGGTCAGATGCTTCTGCAGGCAATAAAAATGATTTGCTGCCTAGTTACTAATGAAATAAGGCTTATGATCATGCTGTCTGATGTATCCTTGATCCCGCTTGTTTTCTCTTCCTTTTTCAGTTAGAGCATCCCACTTAGAGCAGTACCTTCCTTTTTTTGCATAGCATTTCTGGTATAAAGGATGTGGTCCGTATCTGTTTTGCCATTTCTTCCTACTCCTTTGATTGCACTGCCCTCATTTCTCAAGGGTTCTGTCACTATAAGCAAAATGTCTGAATCCTTGAGGGTTTTTTGAGAATTGGGGAAATCAGGTTTTTAAAACTCATAAATTGTGAATATTTCGTTCTTTTGAACATCTCCTCAAGCCCGAAATGATGCCATTTTATATCATGGTTAAGACTTCACTGAATTGTGGTTGTCTGTGAAATTGTGACAGGACATGAGCCCTGGTGATCTTTTGCTTAATTATTTTGCGGTAGGCCCTGGCTCATTACATTCCACCATAACTGATTTGATACGTGGATTTGGTCAAGCTTGCAGTCCCTGAATTTAAAGGCTAGAAGCCTGGCTTTTAGAATTACTTTCTCCTGCGGTCTTTTACAGCTCTGAAAATTCAGGCAGTTAAAGTTCAGTTGCTTTTCCATCCTGTTTAAATCAGACCACTGAATGTGAGTTTATTTGTAGACATCTATTTTTAAAATTAGTCAAGCTTACAAAATGGTATAAAACACTTCTTGGCACAAAGGTAGGTTTTTGTGAGTGTATACATTGCAAATAAGCAGTAAGTAATTGCTGGTTCAAAGGTTAATAGTGCTAAAGGCAGAAGCAGGTAGAGCGAACTGTGATACAACGATCGCATGTTAGTGTCTTGTCTAGAATTCCTTTTTATGATACAGTTTGGTTCATCAAAACTTATAAGCTCACACTGTATTCTGTGTGTGTGGCGGGGGAACAGTTCGCATATGAGAAGCCTGTTGGGGAATCAAGGGGAAACTGCCTTTTTTTTTTTTCTATCTGCGTGGAACTTGTTTGGGCATTTTACACTCTTGAGTAAAGACCAGCTAGCTTGTTTATTTCTAGTACTTGGTAAAATGTAAATCAGTATTTGCACTAGATAGTGTTTGGTGCATGTAATTCTTATGGTTTTATTTTTAACAAAATGGTACGTGCTTTATTACATTTTCACTTTTGAAAATAATGAATGGGCTAAAAATATGCAATCGTGATTCAGACGTGGGAGACTGTTTGAAGAGGAGGAATACTGTAAGTATTTCCACAAAATGTTAAAATAAATGTATTCTGGGAAATAGTTAATCAGTATAGTGTGTCACAAAGCAGAGGATAGCAAAAGACTTTCTGATCTTCCAGCTGGTATTACCACTAGAATGAACTTACAAATGGATCAATAAACAACAACTAATGCATCTCAGCACATCAGTATGTGAGCTGTACTGTGACATGGAAACAGGTTAATGTCCTCACTAGGTCTGCATGTTGTTCAAGAAAATAGGTCATGATGGGGAAAAAGGAGTGAAAATCTAAAAAAAAAATTTAAAAAGGTTGATTATATACTCTGCCTATTCCCCAAAACTTTTCCATTATGCTGTACCCGAGGCATGCTAATAAATAAACAGCAAAGCTTTGTAAAACTTGTGATTGGTAAACTGCAACGTTCTCTGTGATGTCTTTTAATGGACATCGTTAAGCACAACAAATCTATGCAGTACTTATATTGTAATAGGTGATATCTGGGGATTTTATGTAAATACTTTTGAAGTATGTTTTAGAAAGGCACTGCCAAAAAAACCTTTAGGATCCTTTGATTATGGATGCTTAATAGTTGTGAAATACAGAATTTATATTATATTATATTTATACTGTCTTCTTTTAGATAGCTGGTTTAAGACTGTAGGTTTGACATGGAAATAGACGTCTTTTGAAAAGAAATACCTTCTGTTGTGCAAATATATTTTCTTCAAGGGCTAATCCTTTTTGGGAGAGGTGTAGAAAAGTAGTTTAATTTAGTAATGTATTTCTTCAATCAGTCCATTTATTATTGTTAATAATTATAGCAGTCATATTCAACTCTATAATTATCACATAAATTAAGCTATTTACCTGTGGGGGTGACCCCGGCAGGGAAGAAGCCGAATTAGCCTGCTGCCAGTCAACAGCAGGAGGCGTGTCGTTTAGGAGGAGACAGAGAGGCTTGGTCAGTAGCTCACTGGAGGAGAGTACACTTGAAACCAATCCAAGTAAAGCACATATAATAAACAAGTACTAGAAGATTATAAAACTATGTGCTAAGAGAGAACACGGACGGTGCAGTTGCAATTTGCAGTATGTAGGTGCCGCAGCGGTTTGCTGCACTCGTATTTCAATGAAGGCTTTGTGTGCACACGAGCTGTTGTCGCATTGTCTGCCCCGACTATTCGTGACGTGTGGTGACCCACCACAGCTGCTGACCCTAACAGTTGGGGAGAGACCCCCCCAACATTTACCAATTCTCCATTTTTCTCTGTTCACTTTTTGCTTGTGATGGTTTTTCCTCTGCCTCTTTCTCTGGTATCGCAGCTACAGCCTGGGAAGGTACCTGGGGAATTCCAGTGCATTTGATTCTTGCTCTGGTACGAACTGGCAGTGTTCACGGTCAGAAGATGGTGGAGTCTTGTCACCTCCACTAGAACAGAGAGTTCTCAGGCTTAAGTGACATTTTCAAGTTGAAATTGCTTTTTCTGACTGTGTAGTAGCTCTGGGAACATTTCTGGGCAGAAGCAGCAGTACTAGCAAGTTCTTATCTTCCGTGATTATTCTGCAAAAGAGTTAATGAGGTTTTCAGAGAGAAAATGTGGGAAATGTGTGACTGGTACAGTGTCATGGCCAACTGAACTGCTTAATTCTGCTGTGAAAAAAATTACTGCAAGTATCAGTTACGAAATTATATGACCTTTTTCCTCTGGTGAGGAGTCTTTGTACTGTTTCTACAGGAGTTGGGATTGATAAGTCATTTATCAAAAAATTTTAACTGTTGAGGTAGTTTATCTCACGTATGCATAATAAATAAAAAAAAGTGTAAAATTGTTTGAGCAAGAGCCTGAAAAAGGATTTCTAATTAATCCTAAACTCTTTAAACGTTTTTTTTTTTAATTTGGATTTTCACAGAAGAAAACATTAAATACTGTTTGGTGGTTTTTTTATTATTGTTTTACTTCAATTTTTGCTATTTCTGGCAGGTCTGAAAATGGTTATGCTAGCTGTAGTACTTCTTTCCTCATGTCTCTACCCTCCCACTTTATTTTGATGACACCAGCAATATTAAAAGTTGTTCCTGGGCTTCCCTTCCTTTTGTTATTTCAGCTTATCTGGAATTCATTTGAGTAATGACATAAATGCTAAATGCTGTGGCCCATACTGTTGTTCAAAGATGTGAATGAATTACTATATTTATCTTGTCTGTAATTGCCTTGAGTATTAATAGCACTCGAATTTAGAGAATTGCTTCAATAAAACAATTGAAATGCTGTTCTTGAGGTGAACTCTGAGAATTTTCAGTGGCAATTTCTTGTTTTCTACATACTAAATTTTCACTATTTCTCTGTGACGTGGGGTTATTGGTCTGATATGGGAATGCCAATAGGCCTTTGTTCTTTTATAGGACACGTCTTCGTTTCTGCAGTCATACTAATGTCCTCATTTGGTTTGTGAAAATCACTCACAAATAAGCAGTTGGAACTTTCATCAGGAAGCGTGTGAATTATGTTATAAATTTATGGGAATAAATTAAACCAAGGAAGGTTCTAATTGCTTGTAAAGAAGGCTGTTTTTTCTCTATTAGGACCATCATGCATTTGAATGAGAGGCTGTACAGTCTCCGACCTTACAGGATTTTAAGACCCAACTGGATAAAGCCCCTGAGCAACCTGATCTGACCTCTTGGTCGTGCTCTAAGCGTGAGGTTAGAATAGAGACCTTCTCTGGGATCCTTTCAAGCCTTAGTTATTCTGTGATTCTGATTTACTTGCTGATCACACTCATCATCTTCAGCATTCTTTGTTCTTAACTGCATGAGCTGATCATTTGGAGTGCTCAGTAAATTCCTTTGATATGAATGGCATCCCATGAGACTGAATTAGAGGCATCGGCTCAGAAAGAAAAGGAGTGCAGAAAAATTGCCGTCCAGGTGTCCTGAGAAGTGGCTGAGGCCATGGACACATTGAGGAATATTTCTTTGAAGCTTTAGTATGGATTGAGCCATTTTCCTAAGAGGACTTAACCAAACTATGAATTTCTATTTGTAAATTTGAATAAATTACGGAGGAACTTGACTAAGCAAACATTAATTTTTGTGCAAGAAATACAAATTATTCAGAACAAATTCTAGCTGTTGGTAGGATATAGCATAGCTTAGATACAAGGCAGACAAAAAGAGACAGAGCAAGGGAGCCACTGCACTATTTCTTCTAATAAAACTGATGAAACTTCAGGCTTGCTAGATGCCTTCAAGCATGTCTTTTAAGGAGGAAGTTGCCAAGGCACTGTATAATGTGCCTGTTGCTGAACTTACTGCTTCAACTGAACTTGGGGAGTTTCCTTTTTTTTCTTTCTTTTTTCTTTTTTACTGATATGAACAAAGAAAGAGGCCAAAAATAATTGTGTTGAATTGCAGTCAGCTGTTAAGCAGACTGAACTGCTTGAATGTTTTTAAAACAATAGCATTGTCAGTTACTTTTCAGTCTTTCAGAAGAAAGAAAAAAATTCATTTTAATTTTAAAACAATTCTCCTGAAGATTCCTAAAGATATGTCTTCAGGAAAATTCTTTTCTTGAGACTGTATTAAAAAAATAATTTTGTTTTCGAAGTCAGAGTTGTGCCATGAGAAAGGAAAAATTATAGAAACTATCAGAATTTATGCCTCTGTAGTATAATTAGCATCGTTTTATAAAGAGGTTAATACCTGATTAAAGGGACAGTGGGGAGGAAGAAATCTCTATCTATTAGTAGTATTTTCTTGATGAAAGTGGTCCTAGACATAACTGAGGTCAGTTTTTGGTTAAATACCCATTTTACATTTCAGTGTTAACCTTTGGTGTTGGGGGAAGATGAAATGGTTGATTTTCATTTATGTATTTTTAAGAAGAGATCCAGATTCAGAGCCTGAATGCAGCAGGAGAGCTGCTGGTGCTGTGTAGTGATGTTCTGCATGGCTGCTCCAGTTTGCCAAATTACTTTGATGTGAGGTAGGTTCTGGCAGTGCTTTCTAGTGTGAATGCCAAAGCGGGATCCAGCTGTTCTTTTGCACTTCACACGATAACAACTGAAAAGCAGTTTAAGAAATTGCTTGCCCCTCACTTTTCCCCACTGTGATCTCATATCTATCCTCCTCCACTATGACTGTAGGCAATAAATAGCATTTTAGCACAGAAATTACTGTTTGAATTTTTCTTCCTCTGCCCATTCCCATTATTTAGGTGTGTAGTCATGCCGTTTTAATTCAGTCAAAATTCTTTCTTCTTAAAAAAACCAAACCAAAATAAAAAAAACCCAAAACTACTGAATACAGAGGAAAGTAGTGTCAAATGAAATGAAGGATCTTCCATTCCCCGCTTTTTAATGAGTTTGGTTTTTCAGTTTGTTTGTTTTTCCATTGTCAGAGTGGGAAAAGTTGCCTTAGCTGTTTACCAAAGGAATTTCTGTTGACTGATAATATCATGTTAATGAGAAGCAATCTGTTAAGGACTGGTGAAGGCCAACTGTGGGCTTCTCTGAAGAGGTTGTGGAAAAACTCTTGATCTTCAAGAAGGTGATAAACCCTCAGTCCCTCTTAATGAAGGCCAGGATTTTTACCTTATCGTAGATAGGTGCCCTAGCTCTGGACAGCACGAAGGCTCTCTGTTACTAGTTCTGTCTTCAACAGTGCTGTCCTTAACCCTTATTCAAGCAGTTTACCTTCTCAGAAGGAAAATAAATAGTAGCACAATGTACTCCTTGAACAAAAGGTGTGTTTGCAACCGTATTTGTATGTAGGGCTTTCCATTATTCTACAGAGGGTTTCTCTTCTGTCAAACCATTCTTTTTCCTTTTCCAGTCAGCTTTCACAGAGGATTTTCTTATTGATCTTGTAAAAACATAGTAAGACTAATGGAGCACTACACATATCCATCTAGACAAAGCTAATCACTTGAATTGTGGCTTTTGAAACACGGACACTTGTCACTTTCTGTATTAGTAGGAACTTCCTGGAAAAACTAATGGTCAGACAGGTGTATGTGTCAAGTTTTTTTTTCTCCTGTCTGGGCTTTACAAAATAAATGGCACAGCCACAAAGTCTAATTACTTAATGGTTCCTTCAAGTGCTCAGCACTGTTTGTAGGCTATAATTATCCAAATGACTTCAGAGAGGGAAAATTACATTCTTCTGCCTCAATAGCATTCACTTAAATGTCTTTATTTCTGAATTTGGGGGCAGAGGGGGAAGCATCTGTATGTGTTTGCCTGTGATCTGCATGTTCCTTAGGAAATACAATGCCAAATCCAGTGCCTTCCTCTAAGCTTACTTGTCATACTTAATGTCACAACTTGTTTATCTTCTTGCCCTGCTGGCAGATTGAGATCTTTGAAATCATGGGTTTGAAAATTAGAAGTTGGAATAAGAAAACTATATCACTGCCAAAAATCCATTTGACATTTGTATAAAGAAACCTATCTTCCTGGAGGAAATACTGGCATCTTTGTGTACTCTGAAGGAAGAATTGCTTTGGAGATTTTTTTAGTCATTAGGGAAATTTTGTCTCCATTGCACTAGAATTTTATCAATGCAAACTGATAGTGCAGAAATTATTTGGAATTTAGATTAAGATAATGTAGAGCAGCATTTGTTGTCTTTTTATTGATATCTCTGCTTCCACAGTTTGAGTAACCTTTCTCTTCAGGCAAGTTTCTCCCAGGAGATAATTTGTTGCCACCTTAGATACAAACCCAGGACTGGAAATACAAACATTTTTATAGCTGCAATCAGTCCTGTTTTCTTATGCTGTTTAAATTTGAGCCTCGTGAGTCTTTTATTCCTGTTGAATGAAGTATTTGCTGGTATCTTCAGATTTCTGGATGCAGCCAGGATGTCAGCACTGAAAATTTTGTGTTATGAGTTACATAGGTTTTATATGTCACTTGACTGCATATTCAGTTATGTTTTGGTCAGAAGTATCACTCTGCCTAGTAGAAAAAATAATCAGGTAGAATTGCTAGGCAAAGTACTAGAATGCATTTTCCAAATGGTGTAAATTTGCAAGATGTACTGATAAAAAGCAACAATATCTATTATGTAAGTAATTGGGAAATAAATTGATGTGCCTTGCATATTTATATTTTTTACGCTTGCTTACTCTGCTCTTTCAGATCCTTTGCAGTAAGGAGAAGAAAAATAGAGAGGAAAATACAGAAGAATTTGAGTCTGCTGTTTTGGTTTCAAACATTTGTGAGCCTTAATACTGAGTTTGCACATTACTTTCAGTTTTCCTGGCCATCTCAGTGAAAAACATGAGAGCTACCATGCTGAGTTAGACCGCGAATTTGCTTAGTCCAGTTTCTTATTCTGATGGTAATCAGTAAGGAGGTGCTCTGTTTGGCTCGCGCATTTTACATTTCTGAATCTTTCAACTTCTGCCACCCCATTATTTTCACTGGTTGCTCCCCAGAATTTTTTCAGCTGTGTGAGTTCTCTCCTCCTTCTTGCCCTCAGTTTTATGAAAGGTTGTAGGTGGTCATTCTTTCAGTTTAGGCTCACACCTGTTGCTACCAGGGTTCATGTATTTGGACTTAATACCATACCTCCTTTATTTTCTTTCTGCCTTGGCAAACTGATAGTTGGTGAAAGGGAGAATGGTTAACAAAGGAAGGAACTTTGCTTGGTACCCCTCTCTGGCTGCCTTATTTACAATTTGCTCTTTGGGTCAACTTTCTTATTCTTTGTCCCCAACAATCAATTGGTAATTAGTTCGCTTTGTTTTTATGGCTTTTTATTGGTTCAGTGTTGGGTTTTTTTGTTATGTGGTCTTTTTGTTTGGTGTGGGTTTTGTTGGGTTTTTTAAAATATTATTTGGTTTGGTTTTTTTTTTTTTAGGAAGGGCTTTTGGCTAGGGTTTCTACTGGTCAAGCAGTGTCAACTGTCGCTTAAAGAAAATAAGTAGAGAAAGATTATGAAAAAACAAGGCACATGTAAGATGTCTTCCCTTGTTTGTTTTTTATCTGTCTGATAATCCATAGTTTGGGGGTATCTTGAACAGGATCTAGATAATAATCTGTAATTGTTTTCAGTTGACCTGTCCTACTTGGTAAGTCTTGTCTTTTTTAATCAAATTGTATTTTGACATTCTGTGGTAGGGAATTCCACAGTTTGTGTGATGTATAGTAAATTGTATATTTGGGATGTATAGTAAATTTGTATCTCTGTATCTGTCCTAAAACTTGTTACCTCATAATTTATTTGCTTTCCAGATGTGAAATAATGCATAATCTCTTGTGATATAAAGACCTCTATGGCAGTCCCCTTGTTTTCTTCCTATCTACTCTTGTCTTCTTTTGCTGTATCTTTTGCGGTTCTACCTCAATATTTCAGGATGTGGTGCCAGGCATTATATCTAAGTGCCAAGCTTCAGAAGCACAGTGGGTTTGTGCATATAAGCTGTTACTTTCATGTGCCCCAGGAAGATCTAAGTGAAGTCTGTGTACGCGACCACGTGGTGTTCAGTCCTTGATACGCATTTTTTAGCACCTTGTCCGAAGTGTTTGACTGCAGCTTTGCTCTTTGTGAGGGATGTATCTTGCTGGGGATATGTTTGTGTTGAATGATCTCATTGTGTTCTATGCAATTGTACAGCTTTCTAGGTTGTTTGTGGAAGGTGTTCTTGGTGAGACAGTGTGTTGTCTGACTTCTATCTTTGCCCTGGCTCTAGATTAATTCTTGCTGTGCCCAATTAAGCAGGGATAACAAACATCTGTGTCTGCAGAAGTCATAATGTTGGCGAAAGTTGTGTGTACTCAGTAATGTATAACTGTGTTTTTAAACAGAGCTATGGTCATGATCTAATTTTTTAAAATGTAAACAGTTTAAACTTGCAGTTTCTAAGTAGCCAATTTTTAAGTTGCAAAGCTATTGACCTATTAAAAGGGAAGTAAGTACAAAGGACAGCAGGCTGGTGGGCTCAGTTTATTGGTAAATACTTAGGAATATCCACAACTTTTTGCTTCAGCAATGTCTTTGGGTTCAGCTGGGCTAATACCGTGGAAAAGATGACATCACTTAAAATTTTAGAGGAATGAGAACTGGGCCGCTACAGCATTAGTTTCCACTGGGTATTTATTATGCCTGCATTCCAGCCTTCCCTTTCAAATTGTACATAGCTGTTACCTAGGCTTAAATGTCTTGGAATCAGGGTCAGCTGCTTTATACAGCAGCACTCCCTTGCTTGTTGTGATGGATGTCCAGAAACAAGGCTTCCTCTGACAGGCAAGGGGCTGAGGAATTATTTCTTGCTTTATGTAAGCAGGCAGTATTGCTTTTACTGTTGGAAATTTCAAATTAATCTAGGTGAACTCAGTTCTCAGCATGTTTTTCACCTTTTGTTTTTTTTCCAGAATTTGGTTTTGAGTCTTTCAGTTTAGAGATTTCATCAAATTTGTTTTGGCATAGTATCATAAGTAGCCAGAATGGATGGGCACAGAGGCTTGGCTTGTTGGAGGATGTTAGCATAGAGCTGGGAATAGAATTTGGGTGTTCCGGCTGTTCCAGCATCATCACATCCCCAGTTCAGTGAGAAGAGGAACCAGATCTTGTGCTGTCTGTCTTCTTACAGAAATAGTTATAAAATCTGTTAACTCCCACTTAGGGTGGGGGGGGGAGTAGTTCTTGGAGGATATGCAAAGTAGCATAATGAAACTATGTTACAATGAAGTCTTAGCAGTTAGCAGATGATTTTGCTAATGTAACTTGTGTGCATACCTATACACAACAGAGAGAAATTAAATTTAATTCAGAAGCTTACCAGCATAGTTCAGTCTTTCTCTGGATATAGATTAATCAGCAATACTTATTTCTTCTTACGGGTCCTCACTATATGGACAGGATGCAACTGAGCTTAAAGCTAAAACTAAGCATAAACAAGCATTGTGAATACAGACTGTGCTAACCATCCAAATTCTGTTAGAGAATTGTTAAACTAAATACGTATTTGGGTTGAATTCCAGTGTTGTTTTGAACAGAACACACAAGCTAATCATGTAGCAGATAGTGAACTAGGTATGTGTTAACAGTCGAGGGCCGAGGCAAATAACCCCTCGAATTTTCTTAACGATTCTCCTCTGTCTTATTAAAGACAGAATGAGTTTAGGGGAGAAAAGAAGAAATTCACACCTCGATCTATGTTCAGAAAACTGAAACAAACTTTTAATAAACAATAAAACTACACAACTATATACTATTATATATATAGGCACAAACCGAGAAAAAGGAAAAAAAAACGAAGAAGAGAGGATTCAGATAACCAGAGTTCTTAACAGTCTGTTCTTTTCAAGGTGAGTGCTCTGGGCAGGCATCCAACAACAAGGTGGGAGTGGAGGCTGGTGCCCCAGCTTAACCGGGGCCAGAA
>NW_010411802.1:0-9725 GCF_000710305.1 Buceros rhinoceros silvestris | reverse complement strand
AACAACAGGGTGGGAGTGGAGCCTCCTGCCGCTCTCAGCCTGGAGCAGAATTCCTCTCGCGGCGAGGGAGAGAGGGGGTGGGGGAGAAAAAACCCCCCGCTCACAGCCGATTTACTAGCAGGGAAAAAGCTCTCGGCGCATGAATATTCTCACCCGATTTCAGACGGGACTGACGGTAATAATAGTCCAGAGTCTGCAGTCACCAGCGGTCCGGGGGTTGTAGGCCTCAGGTCTCGGGCCTGGCCGTCAGCCAGCAGAGCTGCAGGAGGGTTCCTTTTGTAACGCTGCCCAGAAGCCAAGAGAGCGATCCGCCCCCTGCCTGCTGCTTTTTAAAGGCTCCCGACGTAACGTTCCACCTGACTCTCTTAACCAATTAAATGCGGAATTATCGTATTTGCATGGAATAATTCTTTGTCCATTTCCCAAAACAAGGAAGTTTTAGCTCAAACCAGGACAGTATGAGATAGCTCTTACTTTTTTCCAAGTTTAAAGGTAATATTAGGAGCCTGCATCGATGTCATTTTTTTATATTGATGGAAATAGCTGTGACATACGAAGCAGCAGTGCAAATCATGTCTGCAAGGTGACATGCCTTGTACCATATTAATGTTCCCAAGCAATTACAGTTTTGAGCTCTGAGTTGAAATTATTGTGTTATGGGAGTTGTAGTAATTAATCTGCTTCATGTTGGTTTTTGATGTCTCTTTCAAAATATACTGAATGCCAACCCGCTTCAAATTGGCCAGTAAAGTGCTTTCTAATAGTGATTACTATTACTGTTCAATATTGCTAAAAGGATCAATATAAAGAACAGTAACATTTGTAGCATTCCTATTAGTTTTCAAAATATTAATCTTTTTTGAAGTGTGCCTGTGGCAAAAAGCCAACAAACAACAGCCCCCATATCCCACCAGTTGAAGCCTGAATATTTGTCCTTGTAAATTATTTTGCCTTGTCAGGAAAAATGTGGTAAGCTCTACGTTAGGGACTGAGCAGTTGCAACGTAAATATTCTTTTTCGTTAGGATACTGTCTGATATTTCCCTTGAGTGTATATATAGTTAATTCACTATTGGTTTATACTAGTATGTTTTTCTTCTCAGGGTAATTGGACTAGAAGTGCATTAGTCAGTTAATGCAGATCAGCTGATGTCAGTATATTGTTAAGTCATGATAAATCAGTGTTTTAGTCTCCTCCTTCTGTGGTGCACAAAGCAGGGTATGTCTGGAATGGTACTTTTTTCTTCAGAAACAATAGCATTTGTACTATTAACTAGATAAAGTCAGAAACTCCTCAAAAAACAAATATTGATTTAGCATCTTAACCTACACAAGTAGTGTTTTAATTCTTTTTCTTCTAATGTTAAACTTTATTAGATTTTGTTCTGCTATTTAAAAAGTATTGCCATAAAATTATGCAATGTGTCATATGAATTTTGGAAAATCTTAGGGAAACTCATTGATTTTAAAGATACTTGTACAGCCTAACTATTCATATTTATTAATTTACAATTGTATTACAGTATCCTACTTCTTTTGGTCTCTGGTATTTATGGCAAGATGAAATTTTTCAATAAAGGGAAGGGCTACAAAGCTGTGAATATGCTTGGTGTACACAGAAGATAATGAACAGTTTTCAGTTTTACGTAATCACCATATAATTCTTGTGAAAAGGCAATAAACTTTGGTGCATGGTGAATATGCTACAGTACACTTAAGAAAATGTAGGTATTAGTTATCTGGCAAAAATCAGCAGAGCTGCACTACAGTTGCTGATGTCTTTAAACTTTTTTCTTCCTGTTCTTTGCTGCTATTTTAAAATAGTGAAATCAAACATTTACATCTTAAACTGTCACATACGCATGTACTATAATAAGATTCTATTATTATATAGTTTAATTTTGGGCAAATTTTTGGGCAATGACAGCAAGTAACTAACATTTCTAAATGTCATGGTTCAACAATATAGGCATGTACAGAAGGGTGGCTGGTTTTGTGCACTGCTTTGAAAGAGCCAGAGTATCTGTAGGATCATCTGTGTCAGGCTTAATCCTGTTTTTTTGGTTTTTTTTTTTATCTGAATCCTTTATTCAGTGTATATGCATGAGTATGTGAACAAAGTGTGTGCTCCCCCCCATTCCACCCAGCTCTCTCTGCCTAGCCAGGAGTACAGAGACAGATTTCAGACTGATGCAGAAGTTGATGCTAGTATGCTGCAGACTAACTGGTCTTTCCTAGCTGGTGTGATGTAAGTCTGGATTGCAGAGCTCTGGTTCCGTCTTCCTGGAGATCTCCTCTGTATTGCCATTGAACTAGAAATGGGCCACCCCATTCAGAAGTACTCCTTCCTTCTCCTGGGGCCTTTTCTCGACATTTTCAGGAGGCCTGTGCAGTCTGCAGGCAGCATGGGAGCACCTCTGCCCTCACCACTGTGTGCTTCTAGCTGACAATATATCCATGGCTCTGTAAAGTGGGGGTTTTTTTGATAGAAGCTGTACTTGAAGAAAGTACCTTGAAAATATCTTTAAAGCATTAGCAGAAGAGGAGTATAAGTGAGCGGCAGTTAGCACAAGAAGGAAATAAAAAGCACAGAGGATATGTGAGATGGATTGCAAATCTGAAGCAAGCCTTTCACATACTTCTTAGGACTTGGGTAGGTTATTTACTAGGCTGGACCTGATGAAATTCATCTTTTGACATGTTAAATAAAAAAAAAAGTGACAGAAGCTATCTTAGTACCACTAGCTGCTATTTGAGATGCTGGAAGACTTGAAAATGAAAAGGAGAGGTTGAGGGAAATGAGCTGGGAAATTATAGACCTCTCCCATACTTTGGACAAATTCTTGCTCAAAGCGTAAGTGTCTGGGAGACAAGAACAACACGAGTCACAACCGCTGTGAATTCAGGAAGAGTAAATAGTCATGCCAGTGTAATTTTCTGTAACATGACAATAAAACCTGTGAATTGACAAGAAAAGTTTGAATGTTAATATTTTTATGTTCTTTTAGCACCGTTTCATGCAAACATCTTACAAGTGAAGAAATGTGGTCTGAAAGAAACTATTGTAAAGTAGGAGCAGGACTCACTGGATGCCTGTGCCTAGTGGGTGGTTATTAATGACTGTCTGTCAAAATGAAATGGTTGTATTGAATGTGGATCCGCCACGGTCTGTTAGGTCTGTACTCATTCTGCTTCACTTCAGTCTTTTTGTTAATGACCTTGATGATAGAATAGAGTGTGCTTACAAAATTGATTCACTAAAAATGCACCCAGAATTTGGAAGGAATGTATATACATAGGACATAAGTTTAAGACCATGAAATTATTCTGAGAAAATTCAGAAAATCTGAGGAGATAAACAGAGACATACTATAAGGTCTACAGTTAACAGAAATAAGGAAATACACAAATACAGGGTAGAGAACAAGTAAGTGACAATTCTCCATAATTCCGAGGTTGTAAAATGGCAAGCATTGTAATGGGAAGGATAAAAATATGAGTATAGGCTGTAAAACATACAGAACAATCTTTTTCTTATCTACGGGTAAATCCTCGGTTGAAGTATTGCATCTGGTTAGAGAAAATGCCCCAAGAAAATACAGCTCAGCTGAACAGAGGCTGGGAGAAGAGTAATCAAATAATTTGAGGTGTAGAAAATGGGGCCAATAGGAAAGACTGAAATAATTTGAACTGGGAAGAGCAGGGAGCATGTAACCTCCAAAAAAAGAACTGGAAGGCATAATTTTGTTGTGTGTATAGTAGGCTATTTCAAGAAGGGAAGAAGTTGTCACCACATGTAAGGCCCATCAGTGAGAGGCAGGGCAAGACAAGTGATTCTTAGATTGTTACAAAAAATGCATATTAGGTCTTGGGCCAGGAACAAGAGACCAGTTGTCTGTTTCAACTGTTGTTTCTCATAAGACATTTTCTTTATTAAGCTGGATGTTGAATGACAACATTATTTTAAGACTGATGAACAGGACATACGGACTTTTTGGAACATTGCTGATTAAAAAATGAACAGTTTGCACATGGAGACAATTTACCTGGAGAGAGTATCCACTAGACAAAATGATGATGCAGGCAGCCTCCATGTTGCCAGTCCTTTCACATCTCATGTCCTCTAACTCAGTAACCACCATCTTGTTTTGGTTGGTATCTCACTACATAAGCACTAGGTATATTGCACAAGATTTTCAGCTCGCTTTTCCTATTTTCAGGCCCTCGATGTGCCTGTCAGTAGTCAACTTTTATTTCTTTCTCATTTTCGTAATGACTTCACTTGTCAGTTCAGCACTTTGGGGACTCAACATATTATTATCGTAAGAAAAAAAAGGAGTGTGCTGTTGGTAATTGTTTTGTTTATAAAATCTTTCCCAATTTCCATTGTGTACTTCTCCACTGAGAAATGAGTGCAAGCCTCAGTTACCTGCGGCTGTAACATGTGTTGTTAGCATACTTCAGGTTTCTATTTGCATTGTTATACCCTAGAACACATGTCTTTAATCATCACAGTTGGGAATTACCTTGCTTAGCAATTTTAGTTTCTATTTTCTTGGAGAGAAATAAGTGATTTCATGAGTCAAAGCCAACAGCCTGTGTACAGTGTAGCCAGCCAAACCTGAATTCTGTGCCTGAGAGTGGAATTTGTCACAGCTTCAAGCACTTTTTAATGGGGCTTTTTGTTTAAGAAATGTGAAGGAAATTTCGTCATTTAAAGTATTCCTTCTAACAACTTGTGAGCTGCTTCCTTTACATTTTTTCCTTATTTTTTAAAATTTTTTCTTATA
The DNA here is from genome assembly GCF_000710305.1 of Buceros rhinoceros silvestris. Lineage (NCBI taxonomy): Eukaryota > Metazoa > Chordata > Aves > Bucerotiformes > Bucerotidae > Buceros > Buceros rhinoceros. Next base: position 4,936 of record NW_010411802.1, on the reverse strand, counting down.
TATTTTTTCGTCCCTCCTTCCTTTTTTTTGTCCCTCCCTCCCTCCTTTTTTTTTCTCCTCCCCTCCCACCTGGAAGCCAGATGAGAGGTGGTAAGCAGCCCTGAAATGCAGGGCAGGTGTCTGATGCGGAAATTTTAGGTGTCCAGCATCCTGCAGGGTAACATTCTGGAGCTTTTAAGAGGTGGATTTTTTTATTGCATATCACTCATCAGAGTGATTTCAAAGATATGTTTGGTTTTGGTATGGATATGAGTGGGTGATTTGAACTCCTCTCTCTTCTGATAGATCACTGGTTTCTCCTATTCTACAATTTTGCTTGTCTGTCCCACAGTGAATTTGGGCTAAATGCTATAAATTCTAATGTTTTTCCTTCATCATGTACCTTGCTTTCCTATTTGGACGATCATGTTCATATTATCTGCAATGGAAGTTATTGCTGACATTATTTAAATGTTGATCGTTAGCTTTCAGATTTCCAGAGAAATACATGTGGAGAACTCACAGGTTTGTGCTTGATCAGGCTCTAGTCATATTTAAATGGTGGGTTTTTTTAACCATCAGAGAGCCAGAAATTCTTGCTTTTAAATTGAAAATTTAGAGCTAGCTGTATGAATCTAGCAGGTGATACAGATATTTGGAATAAATAGGGGGACCCTTACTGTAGTGGAATGCAAAGTAACAGAGTTTATTGCCGATGAATAGTCCGCGATAAAATTATTTTTGAAAAATATGCCAAAATTGCTAAGTCTCTAAGAGTGCCAATAGCATGTACCACTGTAATTGGAAGGATCAGACTACTGTGTAGGAGGAGTGTATAATAAAGACATACCATAGCATGGAAGTTGTAAGATGTTGCAACCTCATCAAACGGCTCTGAGCAGTACTGATGCTTCTGGGTATATGAGGCAAAACCAGCATTTGGTGCAATTCAAATCATCTGTTTGGGAATGCTGTGATGGTGCTGAGCAGAGGGCTGAGCTCATGTCAGCCATCCAGGTTAGGGCACAGAGCTGCTTTTCTCGTGTGGCTCGGCAGCAAGGAAATCTACAGCAGCAGAGGGCTGTTGGCCAATGGGTAGTTTCATGTAGCATCTTACTATTGTTTTTTGAAAGCCATAGATAGATCAGAAAACTCATAGCTTTATTTTTTCTTAAAGAGCTGGAATGCCTTAAGTAGTTTAGTTTTTCATGGAATTGGACTTGCATAGCTGCACTTGAAAGTCTACTGAGGAAGCACAGACCACTGGTCCTCTTGTTTATGGTGCATCATATTGCACATTCTGTGATTGACTTAATGAAGATAACAAGCTTAATCTTGACCAACGAAAGTTACTTTTGCCTTTCTTTCGGTAAAGGAAGGATGGTGCTCTCTATGAAATGCTGGACTAGGCTGTTGGGTGTCCTTTTGAAGAACCTAGTATTTGTCTGTCTCTTTGTAGAATTGCACCATTAAGATTCATAATAGAAGTTTTATTTATAAATGTGAATTAAAGTGAGGTGTTACGAAGACTCTGTTAGCAGAATTACAATCCAAACTTGCAACTTAATGATGTTTCCAAGTCTAAAGTTTGAATAGTAGGTTTCAGTTGTCAAGGAAATGGAGGAAGGTCCATGCTGAACACAGCACTGGGTGCTGATGCACTTCCAAAATGGGATGTTGCTTATCCTTATTGTAAGGTCATTGTTGTTTGAAAACATCACAGCTGACTGATGTGAAAAATGAATACTAACAAGTCAGTCAGTCCTTCTAGTTCTGTCTGCTTTCTTAAGCACAGTCCTCCATTCTAAACTGTACTGCTCTGTTACTCTCCTGCAGTTATGTCAGTGGAAGGTTTTTTATGTGCCTGAACAATGGATTATGAAGTGAATACTCACATTTTCACTGTAAAGTGGAGTTTCAACTCCCTCCTTGTAATAGAAGTAAATGAAGTTTGTCTTATGTTAGAAACTTAGTACCTAAGTGCTCTTAAATGACACCTAATTTATTTAGGCTACTAAAAGGACACTGTATTTATTTGAACTACAGAGATTTAGGAAAAAATCCAATGGTATATACATAAAATAAGGTTTAGAAGTTATTTTGTTGTGATTTCACTGTGCAAAATAGAACGGAGTTGTAACTTTAATAATTAAGTCCTGAATATTCAGCATTGTCAGTGGATAGCTATGTTGGATGGTAATATGTGTAAATATGTTGGTTTAATTTAATAGTTGGTTCTAGAGGAAGGCAACAGGAAGGCAACACAATAGTCTGGGTAAGCAATAGCACTGCAAACATGCTACAGACAATAGTCGATCTGTCAGCTGTGGAGAGCGGACTTCCAGGCTCCAACTGAAGTTGCATAGTTGTCTCTGGAAGGGTTGGAGCTTAGTGATCAAAAGGGCACCAGACAGGATGGATAACAATCAGCTGAGGGGTTTTCTTTTTTTTTAATGTGACAAAGTGATTAAAATTATTTTTATCGAGGGAAAGGTGTTTTTGAATGCATTTAAATTCCACATTTAATACTATCAATAATTAAGATAATTTGTTCTAAATATACTTCAAAATAAAACCCTGCTGCTTGTTTGCTGCTAAAATTTTTAGCAAATGAGATACTGAATTGAAACTAGCACTAATGAACTGACAACCTAGCTGTTCACATTAAGTGTTGGGTTTTTTTTAATTATAGTATAGATAAAACGGTTTTGATTGTTCCACAGTCTTTCTCAGGTTAGAATAAAAGATGAAAAAGCAAGAAACTTTGTCTTTTAGTGTTTGAGGAATAGCCTAGAGAGCTTAGAGTATGAGATCCCCTAGTTCGAAAAGTATTTAGTATGGGTGCTTACCATCAATATCACTTCAATTCAGATTGCTCTAAACTGTTTTTTTTTAAAAGTAGTTAAAATAATGTCATATAATTTTTGTCCACATACAGGTTGGGATTAGTGTCAACATGAAATTCTGGTCTAGAAAATATGCCATATCACATTCAGCATTTTAAGAAAGATAGCCCTTTAGTGTAGTAATCTTAGGTAACTAATAGCAGTAAAGCAGGAACACAGGTCTTACAAATACTCAGAAAATGAGGGGGGGAAAAAAAAGGTCTAAACATGAAAAAAACTGATTTTAGATGTATGAAGGCCTAAAAATGTTAGGGGGGAAAAAAACGACTAATCTCCATAGGGGAAAATGATAGTTGAATGTAATTCAGGTATTGTAGTAAATGTATCTCTTACAATATCTTCCTTATTACCAAAGCAAGAAGCAAAACTTTGTATATGAGGCTCTAATATATTATGTTAGAGCATAACTCATCCATATGCAAACCAGAATGCTGTGTCTCATCTGCTCTGAAAGCTGTACTTCAAGGGCCAATGCTGGTTTTGACCAGTGCTGATATAATTGATGGTGGAGCCCATGCATAGAGACAAATAAAAAGGGGGACTTTTGCAGAATCAAATAATTGTTTGGAAATATCTGTATAAGGTTAAGTAAAACCTTCATGATGTTGCTTGGATAATGATTGACACTTTATTATGATTTGCTCTTCCATATCTAAAAGTAAGAACTATCACTGAAAGCATAGACGAGAGTTGGGAAAGTGAGTATCATTTGTCAGTGTTTTGCAGATGAGGAATTGGAGCAGAGAGAGATGAACTGATTTGCACAAAGTTGCCCTGAAAGTTGGAGGATGTGGTGATTCATCCTGGTAGTTGTTCTAGACCGGTGGCCTTATGCTAACAGTACTGAAAGAAACAAAAAAGTGCCTGCATGGCTGCACCTTGAGAATTGCCAACAGCCTCCTCGAGACTGATGTGTTTTCACGGCGGGGAGTGTAGCAGTAGTGTTTTCTGTATGGATTAGATATAAACGGGAGGGATGGCACAGTGTAGGAACTACAGTGTTCCTGTTCAAAGTTGCTTTCTCAATACGGAAACTTAGAGTTCCTATCTTCCATTTAATTCTTCTCTCCTCCACATTTAATGTTATTTGCCCAGATGAGTGGAACTGATGCAGATACTAATTTAAAATTCTCTTGTCCTCCAGCACATTTCCTTAGTAGAGAGGATCACTGAGCAGGGTAAGAGGACAATTGATTTTGATTAGGGAGGAGGGTAGTGATAATCGTTTGATTTGTCCCAGTTACATTTTGAGTGTGTCTCATCAGCCTGGCGTTGATGGTACACACTAAACAGTTACCAGTTTTGTGCCATGTTGAGTTGGTTGGTTTCTTCTGGCAGAAATGCAGGATCTAACATTAATTTTTGTTCTGTATGTGCCCCTGAGAGCGGGCAAGCCTCCCTTTGCTGATGGGTAAAATGGCATTGTATTTTTGGGTGAAAGAGGAAAGTCGTGGCCTGCAGAACTGCTGCTGCTGTTTGGATTTGTGGATAGCAGCTGTGTTCATGGCCTCTTCTTGAAAGAGCTGTGGAAGGAAGAGGAAGAGATTCCAAGTACGGTGCTGGAGTCCACCAGGAGAGTGGTGTGCTTACCCAAATCACTGACGAAAGCAGCAAAGTCGTGGCCTGCAGAACTGCTGCTGCTGTTTGGATTTGTGGATAGCAGCTGTGTTCATGGCCTCTTCTTGAAAGAGCTGTGGAAGGAAGAGGAAGAGATTCCAAGTACGGTGCTGGATTCCTCCAGGAGAGTGGTTGGCTTACCCAAATCACTGACGAAAGCAGCTCCCTTTTTTCGGGAAGGGGGACAGCAAGCGGCCGGCAGCGCTGGAGCGAGCGGCCCCGGCGCCGAGGCAGAGCGCGGCTGAAGGGTCCCTTCGCTTTCCCAGTGGGCAGAGGGGTTGCTGGAGGGCTTCGGGCAGCACGCACATGGCTCTGTGCTTCCAGCCTCGCCCTTTGGGGAAGCTGACGGGCTCTGGGTGTAACCTGAGCCCGGCCGTCTTCGCTCCTGGCTGGCGACCTTCCATCACGGTGTCTGCGGATGCAACGGCCTCACC
>NW_010411801.1:11093-13236 GCF_000710305.1 Buceros rhinoceros silvestris | reverse complement strand
CGGACGTGCCCCTTCTCCGGGAAGGCTGCGGCTGTGCGGCGCTGCCCGGCGAGCCCGAGGGTGACCGCAGCGCCCGTGTCACCGTCTGCGGACGGGAGATGCGGTGACGACCCCCGCAGGGCGGGAGCAGCCTGTGGCCGTTCGCGGGGTGTCAGCTTTAGCGCTGCTCTCTCTAAAGCAGTGCCTTAAGATGCAGAACAACCGTTAGCTCGGCTAAAGCAGCAGCCGAGCAGCGCTGACTGACTGGGGATGTGCGCTGCACCGTGAGCTGTTCGGTGCATCTGCTGAGGTCTCCGTACAGCTTAACCCCAAGCTTTAATTCTAAACTTAGTCTAACTGAACTGATCCATCTGAAAGCATCCTTTCAAGTTTATTCTTTGCTCATATTTGTGAGCTGAGATCAAAAATCCTTCTCTTGCTGTTCTAGCACAGGCTTCTGTGTATAGAGCATGTGCTGGCTTCTCCCTCCGTCCCCTACAGATAGGAACCACTTACCGGGACTCAGCTCTCTAATTTTAGTGAAACCGTTTCAGCAAAACTGCTAAGAGAGCTGAGGAGGCCTTTGGCTGTGTTGGAAGTTTACAAGATGCTCAGCATGGCAAATAGGGATTCTTATTAATCATTTCAGAAGTGACAAATACGTCAAAGAGGAATTTTAATGCTATGGTTCTAGGAGCTCTGTCTCTCCACCTACCCCCTTAAGGTTTTGCTTTTACCTCCTTCAATATATTTTCCTACTGAAAGTATTAAGCATCAGGGGGCTCCCAGTCTGTACTGAATGTTTAAAGACCATATGTGAGTGTCTTGCTTATTCAGCTGTTTTCTCTTGCTTCTCTTCCCAGCTTACCAGAGAATATAAAGATGAGTCTACGGAAGCAAACCCCTAGTGACTTTCTAAAACAAATCATTGGAAGGCCGGTTGTCGTAAAATTAAATTCTGGAGTTGATTATCGAGGTAGGTTCTCCATCTGTTTCTCACAGCGAGGAAAGTCACTGTTTGGGCAGGCTGGAACAGATGCATTGCTTTTGAAAATCAACACAGTGTGATCCAGAATCTCGGAATATGTGGATATAGAATGGTGACTGTAAAAATAGAAAATCAGCTCTAGAAAAACTGATGCAAAGGAGGTTAACAGTGGATTTAGAGTCTAAAATTTCTTGTATAAGTCTTTAGTGTCCTTAGGCACAGATGAACTGATTGGAGTCTTGGAACAATTCTGAGTTTCTGAACTGATAGCTGTAAAGATTGGCTGGAATTACAATTCCTGAAGTGGCCAGGCAGTCCCATTTTCAGCGCTCTGATAGCAACCCTTGTTGGAACTACCCTTTTCTCCAGGTCCTGGTAGTCCAGAAAAAGCTTCAAACAGTAAACCATGCCATCCTCTGACAGGAGGGATGAAAGCGTTATTTACATTCTTGGTTAACAACTGCCTAGACGTGTTGGATCAAGACTCACGGAGATACGGGAGAACGCTTAGTGTGGCTTTTGCTGCTGTATGCCCAGTTCATTTTAACACAATCCAGCAGTTTTATTCCAGAACTCCTCACCCTAGCCATGCACCTTCTTGCACTGTAGGTAGGGTTATATTTTTTTTTAATTATTAAATAAAAATTCTCTGTTCAGTGCAATGTGCTGGTCCTACTCCCATTTGGATAAAACTGTCGTCCTGTGCAATTTTTTTAGTCGTATCCAAACTTGATTAAAACTGTCATGTATCTCCTGTTATAACCAATTTAGACATTCTATTCCGGAATGATTTAAATCATGGTCTGGCAACAGATCACTGCTTTCAGATAGGTTTAATTCAATTGGCTTAGCTTGGCACTTGTGAGAGGAGACTTCTTCGTGCTATGGCAAGGAGTCTTCGTGTTATGACAGTTTCAAATTGTTATTGTTCACTGACAAAGCAAGCGGTGCCTTCTTACCCCTTCCTGTTCTTCTGTGGTGTCACTCAGCTGACAAAATTTGCCATCTGTCGTTTCTTTGAGAACCACATTGCCGGAGCACTTCAGGTGGGGTTGGTGGCTTAAAAACTTCACCGCTTCTTATCTGTCCTTGGCCTCTGTAAATTGTTTCAGCAGGCGAATGTATGGACAGCTCACTGAGGGCAATTAACACAAGCAATCATCTACCTGAAGCGAC
>NW_010411801.1:7865-11060 GCF_000710305.1 Buceros rhinoceros silvestris | reverse complement strand
CAGCAGGAGAATGTATGGACAGCTCACTGAGGTCAATTAACACAAGTAATCATCTACCTGAAGATACATATACGGCAGGACTGAAACAGATTTGGGTTCTGGATGCACTCCCTGTTTTCTCTGAGAATATTGGTACCTCCCTGCTCAGTAAGGTCCATTTGTAACTGCTGTGGATAAACTACTCAGCCTTCCCCTCCACAAAGCTAGTTTAACATGCCTGCAGTCAGACCTTCCAGGAACTGAACCATCATTCTTTTGAACTGGATTAGTTACTGGATTTTTTCCCCCCTCCTGTCCTTATTTCCCCCTGCTCTCCTTCATTCCCACTTGATGTGATGTTGCGGTTAAAAACTTGTACACTGTGTTCATTGAAAAATATGCACTCAGGTTTATTTTCTGCAGAAATTCGACCAACATTTGTATCAGCCCAACATTAAAAAAGCCAGCAACTCAGGCTTTTCTTGCAGGTCTGTCTAGATTCTCCCTCTAGGCTGTGTTGCTAGTTTTACATCTGTACCTTTACCCTCCAAGCCACCATACACCAAATGTGGCCTAATACAAGTGTTGAATACAAGGGAAGAAGCTTTGGTAAAGTAAAATGTGCAATTTCTGTGGGTAGAGCTGAGTATGTACATTAAGACATCTCTACATATGGATAGATAAAGCACTAGCCAAGACGGGCAGTGACAATATTTAATGCCATCAGTGGCCTGAGAGAAACACGAAGAGAAGGAGGAAGAGCATGAAACAACCACAAATGCTCTCCAGGAACAAGAGTTTGTAAAAACTGCATTTATGTCCTGCTGAGCGGCAGCTTAAGAAAATCTACACAGTCCAGTTTTAATTTTGGACAGACATTTTTTTGTTTTCTGTTGTTAGGTGGGGCACTTGGGATTACTGACACGAAAAACAGTTCTGACTTTGGCTTGGTTTGGGTGTTTTGGTGCATCTAGTAACACTTTGCGAGCAGTCAGTTTTTCCTTTGTGTGTGGAAACAGAGGAAAGAAAAACATAAAGGAAAATAATAATCCTCAAACCACTGCAAGTTAGGAGGAGAACCTGAATTCCTAATTATTCAGTGGAAGATGTTACCGTAACACTTCTGAAAAATGACCACGTGTCCTAGAGCTCAGACTGGAGATTTTTCCCCCTCCCCAGGTACAGCCAGTGCACTCTATTTCAAGTTTTAATGCCAGGTAAATAAATCAGATATTTTTCAGAGATAAAAATTATTACAGAAGTTTTGTCTGTGTGTGCAAGGATAAAGTGAGGAAAACATGGAGGTAATTAATACAACGTTTTACAAGTTGTTTTGTGTGCACAGTTAACAAATCGGATTGCATTCTCTGAACAATTCTTCGCATCTGTTACTCCTCACATTCAGTTCCTTTCATGAACAGTCTGTGGATCAGGCAAGTTAAATTGGTAGATGGCCAGGGTTCTGATTTTAAGGGTAGGTGCAGATGCCGAGGAGCGTCTCTGGAATGAAGAAATGCCATCCTGCTGCCAGCACATCGGAGGTGCTGTTGTGAACAAGGTACAGCATTCAGCAGGGGCTGTGAAAATCAGTGCTACTGAAATGCATATTTTCCTGACCAAAGGGACATCTTATACTACAAATGGCAGAGATTCTTTTTCGTGACTTGCATTAATTAAACAGTAATTTTATTCTTGTGGGAAGATTCCAACATCATTTGAAAACACTTTGCCTGTTGAAAGTTATGTAGAATTTTACTGACATCAGAACAGATCTGCAGCCAATGTTCTTCTAGATCTGTAAGCATGAAGATAAATATGGAACAGTGTGTATGGTGTCCTGTATTAAAAGGGTTGTTTTTCAGCTATATCCTTGACAAGTTTTGGTGAAACCTCTATTTACATTGCCTTGTCCTTAGGTTATCCAGTTACAATTAATGTTGCAGGTTCTTTTCAGGTCTGTGGCTTAAAACACAAATGAGAAGGGACAACTTAAACTTTCAAAGTAGAAATTGTCTCAGTATTTTGAAGGACATGCCTTAACAACTTCTTTCTCCCCAGCCCCCCGCTCCCCCCTTACATCAGCTGATAAAGAGTTGCTACTGGAGTGCCTGAGGTTCTTCCCTCCCAGCTTAATTCTTGGAAGAATACTCAGATCTGTCTATCTCGTCTGGCCAATCTTAGGCTTTTAGCTTGTTACAAAGATTTTTTGGTACTATGCAGACACAGTGCATTTTTGTTTATTTTAAAATAAGTTTAAACCAACTCACTTCTAAACTGTCACTGTCTTCAGGTGTCCTGGCTTGCCTGGATGGGTATATGAATATAGCTCTGGAACAGACGGAAGAGTATGTAAATGGACAATTAAAGAACAAGTACGGGGACGCATTTATCCGAGGAAATAATGGTAACAGCTCCTCCCCACCTTAATGATCTTGCTCTTTAGAAGATGGTGTTTGGGTATTTACTTCTGAATTAGAGGAATAGCTGTAAGCGTAAGCAAGCTGCCTGCAGGAATATTAGTTTTAGGTTTCTGGGAAACCTTAGCATACTTACTCCTTCCAGTTTTACTTTTCAGTGTCTGTGCTTCTCTGTGTTCCTGTCGCCTTTTGAAGTTCATTTAGAGAAGCATGCTCTTTTCTAGCTTTCCTTTGCGCTTACCCCCTCTCATTTGACTGGTTTACTCTCCTGCACTTACTGCCTGCTTAGATGGCCTCTGCTCCACAGAAGTTTCTGTGTGTTGTTTGACAAACGACTGCAGTACAGATATTGATGACGGTGTAAAATTTTCTTGTGATGCAGTTGTCCTGACCCAAATGAATGCTATTCATTAGTACCAGAGGGTATTTTCATCTTTCTGAGTAAAGATTTTTAGCATCAGTCTAGGAAATCACTTGTACTTTACTATTGAGCCCTTGAATATCCCAGTGTAGTAGGTGGATTTTCGTGCGCTTCAAGGACAATCCCAGGCTTCTGAAATGACTCTGTGGTATCAGTTAGAGTGTAAGAGCAGAACATGCCAAGGACAATATCTTGAAATAGAAAAGGTTCACAAGTCAGATATGAAGAGACTTATAGAGAAGGTAGATGAAACAGTGTTTGACCAAGTTAGTTAAGAAGACGGAAGACAGGAAGGAGGGACGGAATAAACAGAGACAAGAGCTGTATCCTGTGTTACAAAAAGAGTTAAAGAGAATGTGGCATCAGTGTGAAAGAGTG
>NW_010411801.1:7227-7776 GCF_000710305.1 Buceros rhinoceros silvestris | reverse complement strand
AGTGTTCCGGGAGGAGAAATAATCCTTGAGTGAGGCCAAATGCTTTTTGCTAGGACTTTGGATTATTATGGTAAGTGCAGTGACATTTCAGCTGGAGAATCAGTTGTGGGAATAAGAGTCTATTATAAAAGTTAAAACAAAGGGGTGAGAAGCAGGAGGCTGAACGGGCCTTAAGACATCCCAGGTTTAGGAGCACGATGCAGTTGCATGTTGTGGTTGGATCCGTTCTGGGGCTATCGCCAGCCGAGCAGGAAGATGTTTGCTCCTTGATAGGAAATCATGAGCTTTGCCATAAGTGCTTGCGATTTCCATGTTTTGTCGAAAGATCATAGCATCTCGGAAGATCTGCTGCGTAGAAGCTCGCTCGTGCTCCCCTCAGTAGTGCTGCAGAGTAGCTTGGCTTTATTCTCCCTCTGTGCAACCTGCATCTGCTGAAGTGTAGTTTGACTATGAATATAGTAAATACTAAGTAAATAAAGGCCAAAGGCATACATAGTGTGTAAATTTTGATAGCGCTTCTTGAAACCCGGGCTTAAAAGTTTCCTGACT
>NW_010411801.1:0-7118 GCF_000710305.1 Buceros rhinoceros silvestris | reverse complement strand
TGCTGAATGGGATTCATTACAATGTTGTTCTACAAACCATGGAAATAAGATGTTTTAAATAAACGGGCTTCTGCACATTATTACTAGGGCCCTCTTATGTGTGCCGCTTTCTCCTTTTCACAGTACTGTACATAAGCACACAGAAGAGGAGGATGTGAAGATGACAGAAGGAGGCTGTTTTGTACTTGTGAACCTCTTCGAAGTGAAGAGCCCTATTTGATTTGTAGTTAATAATTCACAGATGAAATACACAGGTGTTTAAATATTTTTTTTTAAATAAATGTAAACCAGTGTAAACTTCCTGGATGTTTTTGTTTCAAAGCATTGCTTTGTTCCACTGTACAGGAAAAAAAAATAAACCAGAAGCATGTAATAGTGCTGCAAGACTAATTCAAATCAACAGCTCATTTAATTATGCTAACAGTTACAGAAATACTGATTGGAAGGTAAGAAGGCATGGAGCAATTGCAGTTGTACTGATGGCAAAACAATAGTTTAGCTGATGCTGGGAAGGAAAACACTGATGGTCTGGTGACGATGACTTGTCCCTTTTGGAAAACACGGGGCCAGCTTTAAATGCCGATCTAGTAAGAGTCATCGGGTAAAAAGTTCAGCTGTCCAAAAAATCGCAAATTGTGGATGTAACAGTGACACTTCAACAGTTAAGAGTGGGGAAAGAATTGAATCAAATGTAAGAAAAGCCCCAAGGGTGAGAAGAAGGCTCTGTGCCAGCTGAGGAGTCAGTCACGGGTGAAAAGCTCTCAGCTGGTACCTAACACAACTAGTAGCTGCTTCACCCCCTGCCTCAACCCTCCACCCTACCTCAGCTTGCAGTTAGCTTTTTTTCCTGCATCTCTACCAAACACAATGGACTCGTTCAATCAAAATCAATTTTAACTATCCTCTAAAGCTACTCCTGAAAACAGACTAGGAATCAAAGCTTTTGTAAACATGCCATGCGCATCCTCTTCAGAAAGTTCACTCTTTCTCCCATCCGCTTCTCCCCCAACATCGTACCATCTATATAGTCTCTTTCTTTATGTGATCTAAGAAGTGAGACCAAATACATTAAGCTTATAGTATGGGGTATGCGTTAGGGAGGGGGAATGTGGGTTCCAAACTATTTTTTTAAAGATCAAGGAATAATTCTAAACTATTTTGTAATCAGTAGTTAACCTTCCCACATTAAGTGCTTCACACACCACTATAGAACCACAGATGGAGATGCTGCTTTATAATATGCTTCAATAATTTATCATTTTCTGGCAAGGGTCGGAAGGGGCCCAGGATGTAAATACAAGTCACCAACTTGCTCTTCTTTCGGTGACTTGTTTTAAAAAAAGGAAGATGTACCTCCAAGTCGCACGTGCAGTTTCTCATTTGTTTTGTCATCTATATGCAGTTGGCAGGTTATTGTGTGCTTTCATTCCTGGAGACTGTCTGGGGTTTGTTGTTTTTTTAAATTTTAATATGGGGTTAAGTTTATTCCCTCTTCTTTCTCCACCTTCCTGCCCTCCTCCACCTACCCACCTATAGCAACACATCCTGCACACGCTGATTTTCTCTCAAGCGTTTGCATCGCTAACTTTTTAACTGCAGGTCTAGTTGTAGAACATTTTTCAGTTGTGATCTGCTAATTCAGATGGTCTAATCACATACTAAACTCTGATCTTAGAAAATACTACGTAGTTCACGTGGTGAGGGGTTTTTTCGATGTATTCTACATAATGAAATCACTATTTACTATGTGAGGTAGATAGAAAAAGTCACATTAAAGATGAACTGTTGTAATTAATACTCAGATTTCAAAAGTAGCTAAAAAAATAAACATTTAATGCCCACAATCACTGACCTTTACATACATTTTACAAGATTTTCCCCCTTTAACTCAATTTTCAGCCCATGTGTTTAAATCCAGGGAATGTTTAAGCCTGACTTCAGTGAGGCAGTCCAGTGTTGGGATATAGTCTGGTCTGAGTTGGATAAAACGTTAATCTTGGATCTGTTTTACTTACCTTTTAGATTTTGTTTTGACTTACTGTATTCTGTAGGACAACGTACCAGCTATAAACAAATCAGACACTGGCCGGACAGCTTTCAGAACAGCACGTGGAGTGCTGTCCAAAGTTTTAACTCTTCAGGTGAGGCGTCCCATTACCTACGTATGCAAATGTCAAAGGAGATCGTGTGTTTCACAAACTCTTGATGCTTAAAAGGGACTCAACCTAATTTATAAACTCTTTATCCCATAGGGGCAAATACACTCTTACAAATGCAATGTAACTCCACGAGATACTCACACTCATGTCCTTCTTGTTACCTCTTTTACCATATCCGAGTGCTCTTGTCCCAGTACCAGTGTATAAAATAGTTTTACTTGTGGTTCAAGCTCTTCTAGATCAGTACTGACAATGAAACATTCCTTGAGCAACTTAAAAATGTTTGTCCCTCGCTTGTCTTAGAAGAATGCACCCCAAATTAAGCAGTTCAAAGCTAACACAAAAATTAATTGAATATCAAAGACTAAAGCTGTATTCCCATACACAGTTAATACTTTTATGCGATTAAATCTCTTGAGGAAACCACTACCCCACCCCTTTCCACGTGTTCAGTTCACAGACAGACTCTGGGAAGAGCAGTAACTGGGTGGGCTAGATCCCCACATCCAGTATAAGGTTCTTGCTCTGGAAAAGCTAAACTAACCCCCATCTCCTTAAACAAAAGCCTGCCTGGGAGCAGCAGCGCAGCATTCTAGTGGAAAACAGAGAAAGCAAGTCTGGAAGAAGGAGGTAAGTGCTCACGGTGTGGTGAGGCGGCCAGAAGCCAGGTCGCTGCTAAAGCCTGGACTGCCCCTATAAAACAGGGCAGGCACACTCGCAGAGTTTCGCTTTAAAGGTGCACACCGATGACCATTCAGTTTTACATTTTGTTGCCTCCTGGTTCCTCGTTCAAAGGGAATCTAATGCAAAACACTCTGAGAGTTATTTATTTGGGTTCTTTCTGTCTTTTTCATGATGTCACAATGACAAAACAGCTACCCAGAGCCCTTCTGGGTATGACTTGACCATTAAGTCCTAAGGTTCTTGCTCAGCTCCAAAACCCAGCTGTGCCCCACAGCTGCAGGTTTTGGCTGCATTGTTCGCAATAGTCAGGAAAGGGTGAAGGCATTTGCAAAGTGACGGCCTTCGAACATTAGACCAATGGTATCAAAGCAATGCCTGACCTGGGATATGCCAACTCACATGGGCTCCAGCCCCACCTCAGTTTTGAAAGCGAATAGGCTGTGGAGCCAGTGATTTCAAAGCCTAAGGTCCCTGCGCCAAACTGTTCTCCAAGGCTGAGAAGTTGGTGGGAGGAGGTTTTTCCTGATCCTGACCGAGGGACCCTTGAACATTTAGGAGTCAGAGATCCACACAGAAGCGCTGGGCTGGGCTGGGCTGGGCTGCATGCCCAGCATGGCTTCTGGGTCTGCGCTGGGCTGCAGGACACCTCTCCCAGCTCATCATAACAGCAGAGCTCCTGGGCAGCTCCCACTAGGAACTGTGATTGCACCACCTGCCTGGCCTTGCTTTTATCTAACAGCAGCAACAAGTTCTCACAAGAACATCCCTTAGAAAGAGGGTTGTTTTCTTGTAAGGCAATTATAAAATAGCTCAAGTGCTGAAAAGGGAGGGCTGCTCTTCATGAACAGGGCTGTGTCTGCTCTGTGCCACGCACTCTGGGAAAACCCACCTGCCACGTCCGACGCTACGTGAACGTGGGGGCCCAGCAGCCGCAGGGGTGTGCAATTTACTCGCTGTCTGTACTCCTCGTCTTACCCTGTCTCAGTAAAGCAGTCAGTGAGCTGTTTGTATACTTCCTACTGAGATCCAGAAAGAGCCCTGCACCATCCCATGGGACTACCGTGGGCTCTTACTGCTCTCCTCCCGTGGGTTTTTAACTGTTGTTCTCACAGTTGGACACTGCTCTTTGTTTTAAAGATTTTCTGAAATATTCTTGAATATGGTGGTGCTGCCAGCTTTGTTGGTTTAATGATTGGTTCCCTGTGATCCAGACTCAGTTAACTTTTGCCACCTTCAAGCTCTCTACTTGATCCACCTGCTCACTCTTTTTTAACCATCCCCCCCACCCCAACCTTGTTCACAGGACTCAGGTGGCCACTGGCTGACTGGGAAGGACTTCTAACTTGTTATAACCGTTATTATCTTGCAGTAGCAAAGTGTTTCTCAACATGCCAACAAAGAAAGAGCTGGTTCAAGTGTCAGCTCTGGATTGCTTATATCCATGCCTGTATTACACGCTGATCTCCACCGCACCTGCTCCACCTCTGCTGTCCCTGTCGTGCCCCACAATGTGGAGATGCAGAAGCAGTCTGCAAGGACAAAGTTTCTGCCTCCAAGAGCCCGTGTTACTGGGTTTATAGTCCTTCTGCACACTCCACCAATGAAATTTCAAGTGATATGGTTTATAGACTGTCTTAATTATCACACTGTTACAGAGCATGCAGTTTTCCCTAGTGCTATTTTAAAATCCAAACGGGAGGTTTTCTTCTCGAAATCCATGACACAAATGCTGCTAAGAAAACAACAGGCAGGGTATAAGTTGTCTAATGTCGTCTCCTCCTTGCCTGCTTCCTACTAACAAAGAAATTTATGACTGGAAAAAGGCAAACCTCTCTCTACTGACAGCAGTGCCACGTGGTCTTCTTGTGCCTGTCTGGGCCCCATCGTCAGAGCGATGCGCAGAGCCTGGCTGAGCTGAAGTGACTCCATCAGGTCAAAGCTCTGGCCAAGGGAGGCTGAGGCAATGTTGTCCTGGTGGGTGATGCAACCAGAGGCTATGGAGAGGGCTGTATTTCTTACTGGAAACATCTGCCTGTCACTTGGCATTTGAATGTGCCCTTGGAGGCTGCTGGTAGGTGCATGGTAATGACTGTGTCAGGATTCTTCCGTTTCTAAGGAGAGGATGATTGTGACATTTGGTTTGAGAGCAGTTTTGAAGCCACTGAGTTCCTCTGCTTGAGAGCAGGCAGCAAGGAGGAACTCTGCGTAAGGCTGTATTTCAGATCAGCCCAGCCATCAGTGCTGTGGCCAGGCAGCACTGTGCTGCTCTGCCGACTGCTGCTGCCAAGCCCGCGCACGGCCCCACTCTGCAGCACATCCTGCCCTGCCCAGAGATTGCCACCAGCATTGGGAGCGAGCGGAGCCAGTTCAGTGCTGCTCTTACAGACGGGTTGGGTCTGGGCATCACTTTGTTGAAGCTCTTCTCCCTTCTCCCCACAGCTTTGCACAGAGCTCCAGGGAACACCCAGCACCACTGTTCCAGGGTGTGCATTCAGCTGCTTTCCCCCCTTTTTCAGGTGGAAGCCAGGGGAGAAATGTTCCTCACTGGAGCTGGCATAATGAAAATGTGTGCTCGATGCACCGCAGCAGCTGGAGAAGACCATGCAATGCTGTAACACCATACCATGATGCAAAGACCCACATTTAACTGGAATACTGTTTTCAGACCTGGCCACTGTACCAGAACGGCTGTGCCCTGTTCGGCGTGTCCCCTGCAGACTACCAAAGGTCCGGAGCTGCTGCTTTATTACGCTGGAATTACAAGCAAGAGATCACTTAGCTTAGGAGTAAGTTAGTAAGGAAAGGCCATAAGGGACCAGCTGATTTCAGGAAAGGATTAGTCATTAATATGGCATAAAGGTACTTGCTTTTGATATAAACTATGGGCTATCACAAACTGGAACAGAAGCAATACTGCAAGCTCTTCCTCCCCTCCCCTGAACTACTCTCTGCTTCCACTGACAAAAGGAAAGAAAAATCTAAGACTTGCATTATGTCTCGAAATTCAGTGACTGTGAGGCCCCTTTCAACTGCAGGAGGAGAGCAGGCTGCTGAGAGGCCAGTACCACCAGTTCCCATCTTTCAAACAGGCTGAACAGGTGAGAGCTGGGCCGTCAGTGGCAGTACCTCAGTGCCAGCCCAGCATCTTGTTTCCCTCTGAAGGACAGGCTGTGGAGTGGGGCAGGCTGGTGGGAACAGTGCTAATAAGTGGGGCATCTGCAAGCCTGCCTCCAGTTTTTGGGGGCTCCTCAGGCAGAGATCACCATGATGCCAGCTCCAGACGGACTCCCACACTGGTCAGACCCCAAGCAAGATCAAATATAGGCACCACTGGAGCTGCAGGAACAAAATGCGGTGGTGTCACCTACATGTTGGTCTATCTCTAGTCATGAGACAGGACAGAGCTTTGTGGTGTCCTGCAGGGAGAGTGGCCTAAGCACCAGTATGAACTCACTCAGCCATCAGACCCACGTTTATCTGAGGAGGAGGAGGACTGAAGGGTACCCAGGACTCTTTTGCCCCTTCATCTTTTGGCTTTCCAGCACCAGGGAGCCCGTGCTGTTCTGGCTGGCCCTGGACATCTGACGCTGCCTCTTAAGGGCCTGCTGATGAAAAAATGCCAGCCAGCTGATGGAGTTGTTACTCCGTTCCTCTAACCCTGTCCAGGGCTGCAAGCTGCCAGGAGTATGTTCAGCATCTCCTGATGGCGACCCTAATTTCTATCTGCTGCAAGCAAGAAGCCGCTGGCAGGGAGCGGGGCGAGCCTGGTGACAGTGCCCAGGGTCTGCCAAGAGTCCAGTCACCAGAGCAATCTGCAGCAATGAGGTGGAACTGAGGAGGAGCTGGGAAGCCCAGGCACAGGATCAGCTATACAGCTGGGCACCAGCACGGCTGCAGCGCAGCTTGAGCAAGGAGCAGGAGTGACAGCCTGGATTTAAATGCAGCTCCTGTGCCAGAGAACATCAGACACATCAGGTGTTTAGTCCCCTGTGCTGGGTCTGGTGGGTTTGTGGGGCGTAGATGGCTCCTCTTGGCAGAGCTGGCATATGGGACACGCCTTTCTGGCAAAATTCTGCTTTTACTGCCAAAATAACTCCCTTGTAAGCACGAGAGCTCGGGCACAATGCTCCAGGGTCATGAAGTGGAGGGAGCTGATGTGGCTTTGTTTGACAAAGTTCCAGCGTGGAAGCAGGGCGGGGGGGTGGGGGTTGTGGAGTGCAGGGAGAGTAATGGGGCAAGCAAGACTCTGATCCTCTTGCACCTCCGCAAAGGAGT
>NW_010411800.1:8529-10125 GCF_000710305.1 Buceros rhinoceros silvestris | reverse complement strand
CGGTGTGTGTACAGCCCCACTCGAGGCACAGCCTGGCCCTCTGGCACCCGCGGGGACCGAGTCCTCAGATCCCCTGTGCTGGCAGGCCAGTAACCAAATCTGAACAGCACCGGAGCAACGGCCGGGAAACTCCAGCGGATACCATCAGTAAAATATGCAGGAGAGCTCAGTGCATGCAGAATCATTATCCGGACACAGTTATTTGAAAAAAGCAGCAGCAGCCCAAAATGAAAAGCAAAAAGGGAAAGAAGAAACACAACAGTAAATGAGAAAAGGGAATGGGATCAAAAACTGCCACAACTGCATTTGTCAGACTCTGTGTTAGAAAAGATCTCACAAACTTTATTGTCGCAAATAAAGCTGTAAGACAGGGAGAAGAGTGAGATTAAAACTGTACAGGAAATAAAGGTTGTGTACCGCTGGATCTGAACGTCAGGATGGTTGTGCTGGCTGCTGTCAGGTGTGGGACAGAAGTGAAGCACTCAAACCCTGTGCTTACATCAGAGGAAGATGACACATGTTCAAGTGCTTCCTTCCTCCCTTTTTGTTGCCAAGGTGATGCTGTAAAAAGCAGATGGAAAACCTTCCAGAAGCACATGTAATTGACCGCAGTGTATTTGCTCTTTGCCAAATATCGACCTGCTTAAAAATCTAACGCTCAAGTTAAAACCATCCTCATCAGGTCTAAGTTACTCAGGGAACCTGGGCTTTTGCTCTTCCTGTTTTCACTTGCAAGCTCCTTTGCACCCCTCAGAGAATTTATGCTTTGCACATATCGATAAACACGGGCACATCAAGAGATTGCTTGTTACTAATTCAAATACTTTAAGGAGGTACAAAAGAAACAAATATATGGAGAACTTACGGTCATAGGGAAGATGATCCATCATTTGTTACCAACTTACTTCACTCAGTCCATCTTGAGAATGTTTTTTTTTGTTCTATGACCAATTATTTAAAGTGCACTGAATCAGGCATAGCTGTAGCTCATTTCCGAATTTCAGTATTCTTACGCATGTGACACCAGCCACATATTTAACTATCTGAATATTCTCAGGAATGGAAACACAAATCTTTCCATCTTCACCACACAAATAGTGCTATGACTGATTGGAGGATGGGACCAGGGTGTTAGAGCTCTGATTAAATCCTCCATTCATAAGTGGGTTAAATGTTCTTTGACATACCCTTGTTCTTAATTACCCCTTCCCCAGAAAAGGTGCAGTCTTGGAAGTGGGTTATAAAGTTCCCTCAGCTGCTCCCGATAAAACTTGCTCTCCAGACCCTTCACCAGCTTTGTTGCTCTTCTCTGAACCTGCTCCAGCACCTCAACGTCCTTCTTGAAGTAAGGGGCCCAAAACTGGACACAGTACTCAAGATGTGGCCTCACCAGTGCCAGGTACAGGGGGACAATCACTTCCCTGCTTGGGCTGGCCACACTATTTGTGATACAAGCCAGGATGCCATTAGCTTTCTTGGCCACCTGGGCACACTGTTGGCTCATGTTCAGCCAGCTGTCGACCAGCACCTCCAGGTCCTTTTCTACTGTGCAGCTTTCCAGCCACTCTTCCCCAAGCCTGTAACTGCAGGGGGTGG
>NW_010411800.1:2445-8097 GCF_000710305.1 Buceros rhinoceros silvestris | reverse complement strand
ACTGAGGGTGCACTTGATCCCCTCATCCAGATCATTGATAAAGATGTTAAAGAGAACAGGCCCCAATACTGAGTCCTGGGGGGCACCACTGGTGACTGACTGCCAACTGGATTGAACTCCATTCCCCACCACTCTCTGGGCCAAGCCATCCCGTCAGTTTTTTACCCAGCAGAGAGCATGCTCATCTAAGCCACAGGCAGCCACTTTCTCCAGAAGAATACCGTGGAAAACACTGTCAAAGGCCTTAATAAATAAAGGCCGAGTAGACAACATCCACAGCTCTTTCCTCATCCATTAAGTGGGTCACCTTGTCATAGAAGGAGAACAGACACATTACACTGAGGTCACCAGTCTTCTCATCGCTTTCACCTTTGCATTATCTTGCTTTATCCTGCACGCCAATTTATTCCAGGTATCAGTCAAGGCAGATTGCTACCTCCAAATACAGTTTTCTGCTGGATTTTTTTGTTGTTTTTTTTTAAACAACTGAAAAATGTGATTTTGCCTTAGAATACATAGTACACCAGCAGCGTTTCAAAAAGTATTTCAACATAAGAGGTAGAAGTACCAACCAGTAGTTGTAAAGAACAATGAATCTCTTTGCGTGCCATATGATGTGTTCAAGTCAGCACATTCTGTAACTTGGTTTCTGTATTCTGTACCATTGTTCCTGAACAACAGGGGGAACAGTCCTCTTATTTTTCCCACTGCTTGCAGAAATTTGTCACAGAGAATGAACAAAAGCCATGCAAATACAAGAGACAATGTTTTTGGATAAACATGTGTTTAGTATTTTATCAGGTTTCCCAAGATAGAACAAAGTCCTATCATTGCATCCCTCTGCCATCAGGTGAAAGGTAAAGTTCTTGAGAGTGTACTTCCTGAATTACCTCTAAGATAATCCTCCTGCAGAACTTACACACCAACGAAGCTGTTTTTCACGTGAAGCACACACATACGTATCAGTCAGACACTAACATTCCCGCACTGTGACACTGAAGAGACGGGGCGAGATGATGAAAGATCTATAAAAACATACAGCCATATGTCAGTAGTGTAATCTAAATTGGAGTTTTATGTTTTGTTTTTAAAATAACCAAAGTGACTGCCTTTAGAATACAGATACGTGTGGAAGTCAAGTAGCAATATGGATAAACTTATATGCTAACTTTACACTAGTGGATTAACTAGCCACTATTCTTTGCTTGCACGGAGTACCCCCAAGAATAAGTTTAGTATCTTGGGAATCTAATCCTCACACACCAGACAATTAAAAAAAAAAAAAAAAAAATAAGAGAAAAAAAAAAACTCCCTTCCCAGAAGCCCTGTCTCCCCTCCGGAGTAACCAGCTGTACCTATCGCTTCACCCTTTTTCTTCCCAGCAGGAAGAGCATTACACTTTAACAGCCAGACATTTTTAACAACTAGACATAATTTGCAGCTAACACCTGCATTTTCTGTCTAAAATGTTTGGCTTATTTAGCTCTAGCTGTAATATTACCCAAATCCCAGAGTCATTCCCTTGCCTCCTTTTTGTTACCTATCGTCAGCTAGAATGCTGATTAAAAAAGCAGCCACACCTACTCAGTATTCACAACCAATTTAAGGCCAATACAGTCTGCTCCACCTGTCTCTCTCCTAATACCCCTAACAGTCCTGGAGCCTTCCAAGATCAATGTGTTCAGACTGAGACATCCTAACCGAAGGCTCATTTACTCATGACTTGACAAATTCACCACCAAGAAGCAGAGACAATGATACTGGCATCAAGAAGTAGAGAAGATGATACATACTGAGGGTATATCAAAGAACATTTCACACATGCTGAGTACAACATGACTTACTATGGCCTAAATGTCATTTTTAATTGAATATGGATTGTTAAGTTGCTTTTTTTATTCTTCCATTTCTATGAACTCATTTAAAGCGAACTGGCAGCAAACAGACATGAAAGATAGGGCAGGAAAAGTACAAACTGTGCCTTGCAACTACTTAACTACAGATCTTGGGTGAAAAAGTTTGGACAACACAGAATCATAGAAATGCTGGGGGTGGAAGCTACCTCTTGAGACCACGTTGTCCAGCTCCCTACTCAAGCAAATCTAGCTGAAGGAGGTTGACCAGGACTGCAGTTAGTTGAGTTTTGAGTACCTCCATGGATGGAGTCTCCACTCACAATTTTTCTAGGCAACCTGTGCCAGTGTTTGACCACTGTCACAGTAAAAATCAGTGTTTTCTTGTGTTTGTATGGAATTTCATGTTCCTTAAGTTCTGCTTATTGCCTATTGTCCAACAAACATAGGTGCTCTCCGAGGTGAAAACCTCTAAGATTTGCCCATTAATTTAAACAGACCAAAGTTTTAATGCTTGAATTCTCAGGTACTTGTATTTCTTGAAATACAATCCATTGCAGTTCAAGTGGTGTATAATCCGAAATGTTACTATTTTATCCAGATGCCATAATAGATGGTAAAACATTTTATCAGCATTGAAAAAGAATATCTTTTTTGTATAGTCTGCGGCTACTGGGAGCGATTAATACTGAAGCGAACTATGAATGACAGACAACTAGCCTTTAGAAGTGTCAGGACACAACCCTAGCTGTTGCTCCCTTACATTTTCTTCCATGCAGTGGTGCTTAATATCTCAATGTTTTATCTTAAATCTTAACAATTTCATGTGAAACTTCAGCAATTCCATGGGCTGAATTCTCAATTCCAGAGGCAGCTCTAACCGTAACCGCAGCTGATTCGTCAACTGCCCCAAGCATGCCCATGACACCTAAAGCATGAACTGGGACACACCAGAACTTTTGCCAGAAACGCTGAACACAGTCAGTTGAGCAGGTGCCCTTCTCCAGTTATGATACTCAGACATTTAAATGAAAGCACAACTTTTTGTTATTTTAAACATGCAAGCCTTTTAAAAGTTATTGACACAACTCTTGTCCAAGATTCCTTCCTTTATCCATGTCTTTTTAAGTTTATCAGTACTCTGCAGCTTCCAGATCCGGATTTTGAATCCTTGCACTAAGCATTTGCATGGAAATCAAAAAACAAGATGAGAAAGACTACAAAAAACAGAAGAACAGTTCCCACTGTTCTCAACAAGATGTGGATGTGAGCTGCAGGAATTCAGGATGGATCTTTGCAGGAGGAGTACACCATGAATGCAAATCTGTAGAAGTGTTTATACTCCTGCTTATTTAATTACCAAAACAGCACAGCATCTTGATAAACAAAACTAGGACTAGTGTTAATTAAGCTTTTTGTGCCTTTTTGCGGAGCCATTTTCTAATACTTTTAATATTGCATAAAAGTGATTGCACATCACATCCAAAAGAGGGAACAACTTCTAAAGTCCTGAAATTAAGAGGCTCATAACTTCCTCTTGGAGTGGATGCTTTAGATCTTCCACAATGTACCTGTCCTCTCCATCCTTTCCTGGGAACGCAGGCACCAGTTTTAAGCCAAATTCACCTGTAACACTGCTGTGATTCGGATTTAATGCACAATAAAAAACATTACCATCTGTCTCAAATGAGTAACATCTTCATGATTATAAATCTTTGAGAGGCTGAGCAAGATGCAGTGATAATGCATTCCAGGATTAAGTATGGCTCACTACGCAAACAACATGAATTATGAATGATATCTGGATCTAGTTTGTTAATACTTCAAGAGCTGAAGATGACTTAGATGCCCATAACAAAGCCTTAGGCTGCTAGAGAAAAGAAGCAGAGAAAAGAAAGATGAAGTTGCTAGAGCAGCAGAAAAGCACTGGAGCTTGGGAACAGCCTAAAAAAAGTCCCAGGGTTCATTCTCAGTGTAATCCCACTCTGACATTTCCTGAATTATCTGAATATTTGTGTGAGTGTTACTTCTCAGATTCAGCATGTTCCAAGAAAACAATCCTGGAAACAGATAAATTCTCAGCAAAATGACAGGCATTTTGAAGGTGCACACTGATTGATGTACTTGCTTACAAAAATGTAGTGCAGGACAGTGTTTGTAAAAGATAGTGGCAGGCTGGATCTTTGTCTCTCAAGTCTGTCTCCTGCTATGTAGTCAGTATCAGAAGACATTTCGGATAAATAAAAAGTAAAGATTGTCTCCACAAATCAGTAAAACGGCTTTTGGAGGAGAGAAAAAAATTATGCACAACACTTTTTTGTCCTGTAATTCAAGGTATCCAGCTGTACGCAGAACTAGGTTATGTACAAGAACACATTCCTGTTACTCTCCTCCCACGTCCTACTTCCCTTCTACTGCTCCCCTGTTACTCCCTGCGTGTTTTGCTAGATGACAATGCCTCCTCTTTGCACAAGGGCTCGATCTTCCCAACTGAGTCACCAGAAATTCATGTGCAACTAGGTCATGGGGAAGGGACTGGATCCACCTGAAGCCAAGAGATAGCAATGGGAGAGAATTACATCAACCCTTGTGGCCAACAGTGAGGAAAAGGAACCCCAGTTGTCCCATGGCATGCTCTCCATTTCAGCAATGTCCCTCACCTCTACCAGCTCTCACAATGATGATGATGTTGTTTCTGTGAGTGTGTGATATTTGGCAGAAGGAGCTTAGAAGTACTTTGTCAATCAGACTCAGTTCCTGCTCTGAGAGTTTTGATAGGAGTGTCATGCTTGAACTCTAGAGACAAGTTTTCCAACCTCAGATATCAATCAATGCAGAGGCACTGACAGCTACAGAATGGCCCACTTACAAAAAAGAATACCTAAATACCTAAACTAAATCCATTTAAAAAGTTGAAATAATGCCATCAACTAAAATGAAGGTAACTTCTATTACTACAAAAAGCTAATAACTTGATACTATAGCTCAATGTAAGTGTAATAACTGAAAACAATGAAGTAATTTAGCGAAACAAGTGCATAACTCTTTTCCATGTGTATAGGACTCTTCAGAAGGAACACACTTTCAAAATTCTTTATCTGCATTTTGCTAAGCTACATCCACATTCATATACAAACTGGCTATGGTAGCCATGGCTGCAGATTTGACTGTCATGTACCACACTCACTGCATTCTGTCCATGTTAGGTTCCTTGCTTTTAATGGAACAGAAAACAAACCTTGAAAAAGTATTATCTATCATCCATTATGCAGCGCAATGGGAGCCTGGGAACACTCAAGTAACACAGTGTTATGAAAAGAGATTAAGAACTTGCAGAGACAGTGGTAAGTCAGATTCAATCAGTCCTTTCAATGACTAAGCCAGTGATGAGTTTTGCAACAAATTCTCCACTGTTTCTGGAGTAAACATGGTGCTGATAAATCTGAGCTAGCTCTTCATGGAAGTATCTAAATTGCTTCTTCAGGTAAAATGACTGTGGAAACTATAGTCAGAGGTACACGAGCTCATAAAGCATGTCAGTTCTGCAGCTGGCTCTGTACAGGGTCAAAACCCTCTCTGTCTCCATGATTAATTAAATTAACAGCACAAATATCCTGACCATTTCTAATCAAAAGCTGCCTGTACATGAATCACAGGAATATTTTATATCTACTCATTAAAATTACATCATCCAATGACACCCCAGGATATTTAGTCTGGGATGTGTGACCAGCAGGGGTTCAGCTGGGTGTCTGAGGTAGCCGGTTCGCCTGAGGCACTGGCAGACGTGCCGCGGGTT
>NW_010411800.1:0-2302 GCF_000710305.1 Buceros rhinoceros silvestris | reverse complement strand
CCACGGTGAGGCTCCCCCCTCCCCTGCCGTAGTTTGACAGGTTGCATCCCCAGAGCTGTCACAGCCTGGCAGCCTAAACTTTAGGCAGGATCCAACAATAAATTTAACAACATCAAAAGACTATAATTCTTTGCTTTCATAGCAAGAGTCATTTATCTTTGGCCAGTGAAATATGTGTGAAACAGGAAACAGGACGAAATCCACTTCAGTTGTTCTTTGTCATCACCATCAAGCCTCATGAAAGAGAGTGAAGATGTCAATTAATTATATTTCCGTGAAAAAGCGAATACCAATAGCATTTTCATATCTTTCAGATAGCTCCATAGAAAGAACCCAATTATTATTTTTTTAATTTATTATTGGCATTAATGGTTTCACGGGCAGCACAACACAATGTCTGCAGACACCTGTAGATGTATTAGTCAATTAGAAAGTGTAATTAAAGAAATTAAAGGAACTAGACTATACTCACCAGGCTTTACAGGGCTTGTCTTTGTCTCCTTCTTATATCGAGCCAGCTGTGGGTTCCCTTCGCTCATTGTCCCTGGACTGTATTTCTTCCTGGAGAAGTCTCCATCGCTACCAGTGCAAAAACTGAGGGGACTGTTTCCAGCATCAGAAGGAGTCTTAACTGGAGATACCGACTGGCTACTGGGACAGCCAGTGTCATCTGAAGAGAAAAGGGGAAACATCAATACTTCTAACTAGTAAGTACGTGAACTTTAATAGAATAAAAACAACTAAAAAAAGTGTTTGGACTACAGTTGTTTACAGTCAATTACCTGATAGGTACAACCTTAGTTCTGAAACCTGGTGAAAGGCTATTAGCTTCTCCCATTTTGTGAAGAAATCTTGAATACCTTATAGCAGACTAAAATGGCAAGTGCTCATTTCACTAAATCTGACAAAATACAAAGTCAGGGACTACATAATGGAAATTCAGATCTAAGATAAATTCTTTTGACTTAGCTAGGTTAGGGAATGTTACGGCATGAAGAACTGCACATAAATGTCCTGGGTTAAGATACATAAGATACAAGAATGGCTTGTGTAGTGCACACTGGATGAAACTCAAGCATGGGCCACACGCTCTCCTTCACTACATGTTCCTTTCTGAACAACAGGAGAACAACCTACAGCCCATATACACAAAGTCAGGATTTTCATGTAACTGGGATTAATACAGGTTTCTCAAAATTGTTTTTCCTTTTAAAGCAACCGCGACCTCAGAGCTCGTCCAGTCTTGACAAGTGGCTGCGAGGTACCTGGTTCTGAAGAGGCTGTGTTATACACAGACTGATTTTGTTTAAAGCCAAATTCCTCTGAGGGCACACCAGTGCTTCATAGGATTCAGCAGCCACCTCGGGAATAGATCCACGTTCCTGACCTCCAGGAATACAAACACTCCAGCTCTTAACAATTAAATGCAAAGTAGGAAGTCTGAGTCCAGGTGAAACCCACATATCAAACACCCCCTTCATCTAATCACATCTCCTGCAGTCTTGAGTAATCACAGCTCCCCTAAAAGTCATGGTGGTTTTAGAGCTATGCAGCAGAACCAAACAGGCTGCTCTGACACTGGGAAACTCTGAATATTAACTCTCATGGAGAAATGTAATTGTTTATTCTTTCCCAGGATAAAATGAAAGCTGCCATCTTCACTGTGCAATGGTACTCTGCTCCCAGTGCCTTACCTTTACCTCCCATGAAACTCAGAGAAGTTTCAACCAAGCCAAATAATTGATGACCATATTGCACTTAACACTTGTTCATCTTTTAGATCAAGCCTGATCTTGCAATGAGCTTTGTGTGGGCAGATTGTTTAAAAAGTCAGTATATGACTGTGCATTTATGAGGCAAAAGGTGATTCCCATAACGATCTAACCCCATCCCTGGCCACTTCCCCCCTGCAGGAAAGGGCAGCTTTTGCTATTGTTTACTATTGCTCCCTCAATGCAGTAAAACAATCTTATCCTTTCATGTGAACCAAGTTTTCCTTCGTGTCTGGCCAGCTACCCGACCCTCACCTATTTGTTCTAATATTCTGCTTCTCATTTCTCCATGTCCTGCCTCCGGGGCTGAGCAAGGTACCTATACGTGCCAACCATCCAATGCATGCCATACGCATTAGCATGTAACAGCAGCCATCAGCCCAACGTGCTGCTGCCCAGGCCTCTGCAAACTGACAGAATGATGCTGAGCCACAGGGGCAGCCCATCTTAGTGCCAGAATCACCTCCCAAGGCACAAAGGGCACTAACAGTGCTAAGCACCTGTCCTGGGTCCAACATGGAGGAACCGGA
>NW_010411799.1:0-29517 GCF_000710305.1 Buceros rhinoceros silvestris | reverse complement strand
ATTATTATTGTAATAACTATTGTTATTATGATTGCCTTCTTTTTGCTTTTTTTTTTACCTTTTGTTTTTTTCTAAAATTCCTTCCTTCTCAACGTGACACCGACATGAAATCGACACACTAAGCCATTTCTATGCGAAACCAAAGACGGCAGATGTCTGCTGGCACGTTGGCCAAGTTGTAGGTGAGGGAGGTGGAGGATGCTTTTAATTCGAGAGCGAAGGCTCGGGGTTTGCATGGTCTTTGCTTTGTTTTAGGCCTGGGTTTGGGGCTCTGATTTGAGGGTCAAATACACTGCCCAGACACAGACGATGCGATCGTAAAATATGGAGATTCCATCAGGGTTTTCTTCCTAATAGAAAAAGGTGCAAGGGAAAAATGCAAGGTGGTGATACCACAGTACAAAAGATGTATAACAGACAGATACAGGCTTTAAAAATACGATTTACATTTACGTGTACAAGTTAAAATTTGGCCAGCATTATCTGAACATTTGTATAGTGTGTGATGTGACTACACCCAGGTTTTGCCTAATAGCAGTTAACACAGCTCACAAAATACGCATTACACTGACTTTTAATCATTCAGTACTTTGATCGCGTCATTTTTTGATTTAGATGTAAATGTCTCATTTTTCTCAATGGCTTCGTTCCGGCCGTCCTATAGGACACTGGTGATATGAGAGAGTGGATTGGCTTTTGTGTGGATTTCTGGTAATGGTGTATTTCAGTGAGTCTCATCCAGGCTGTGCTGTGCTCGGAGGTTGGGTTGTTTCACACTTGGGTACGCAGACACAGTGTGTGTAAGTGTCCATCCTGCATTGTGCTCTGCCGTGGAGTATTCAAAGCAGGTTTTCAGTGGGGACTGCTTTAACCTTCAGGTAGGCCAGCTGCCTGTTCCCACAGAGCTCTGCTTTGAGCCACAGTGACATCTCTGCTTACCATTTCCACTGGGCTGTCGAGGATGTTTCCAAGGGAATATTTTTCTTTCTTTGATAGAACTGCTGTGTAAAGGGAAAAGACTCTGTTGAGCATTGGTGGAGAAGCTCCCCGAAAGACATGAGCACGAGGAATTCTTCGTTTTATTAAGATACCGTCAGCGTAGAGGGGAAGCTGAATAACAGTGGAGATGAGGCATTTTCCTGGCAGTATCTGTAGCTGATTACTTCTGAGCAGAGGAGACGGTACTGGTAAGAGAGGCATGATCAGGCTTCAGACGTTAATCTTGGCAGTGTGGCAACACTAGCATGAAGTTGTATTTGTACAGGAGATGTCAGACTGCTCACTGGCACAGCTGTCACCAAAGAAACCATCTCTGAAACAATTTCTAAAGCCCTATGGGGTTGTGCTTTAATTAATGTTGAGGTGTTCCCATTCCTAATTATTTTACGTATATAAATAGCAAGAAGCTACTAAAGCATTGTACGTACCATTGCAGGCACCATTTTGTTCAGCAGTGCTCTTCGTGCTTGATCTTGCGCCATATCATTTTATTCCAGTGCTAAGTCACCAAGTAAATACCGTTGTTCGCAGAAATATCTGCGCTTTGTTGTTTCCAGTAGTGTCTTTGGTTTCCAGGGAATAATTAGGGCACTAGGATAAGATCTCCGTCCGCTTGTTGCCTGCATGTATGGATACGTTTAGCATGTATCTTTCAGACACTGTTTTTGTCATACCTAGATTTTACTTTTTTTTTTTTTTTTGAGCTGAAAATATGTGATTTAAGCAAAAGGCGTGGTAGTCTAACCTCCACCCCCTGCGGAAGCGGGGTACAGGCACAATGCCAAAACCTTCTGAAACTGTAAGTAGATATTTAAATTCAGCTACTTCAGTTTTCGAGAGCCGTAGAAAAACATTCCCACTGTCCATTGAAAGTGAGTGTTGGGAGCATTCAGCAACTTTGATAACAAGGTCATTTTTACACATAGGGCTTTCCACAGGCAGGGTGCTTTGTGAGCAGCCAGTAATTAATCTTCACATCATCCCTTTGCAAATCCTCTGGCATGACGAGTTTTACTGCATTCTATATAACATGAATAAAATGGAGCAGGAAAGTAACATCACTTCGTTTTACGTTTGAAAGCAAAAGTTATAATGACAGCTAACTCCAGATCTGGCAAATTACGTACCCGAGTACAGGGGATAAGGTATTTGTTGATTCTAGGTGCTTTCTATCCTTTTTATCGTCACTTGAGACGTATATTTGATTTAAAGTCTTCTCGCCACAAGCTCTTGCTTGCCAGTGCCTGGGCTGCAATATAGGAGTTAGCATCAGTTTGTGTATGGATTATTCATCTGCATTTTCTTCCATGATTAGACACTGTATGTGCCCACATATAAGCCTGAATAATGAGACCCTACCTACAGCGTTTTTTGTGAGAATTAACTACTTCCACGGTTTAATTAGGCATGGTTTTGTGCTAACAAGACAGCTTTCCGTCACAGAAACACCCTGCAAGAGTGCGATGGAAGAAGTGTTAGGCCATCTTATTTCAGCAGAATCTAGGGAGGAGAAAAATAATGTTCTCCACAAAGTGCTGACATATCACAAGCAACTTTTTTCAATTAACGTAAGTCTATGTTAATAAAAAAAAAGTAGTATTCTGAATTGTTATATGTGCTGAGTTAACAGTGGGAAGATATTAGTTTGTGCAGTGGAGAGTCCCATAACTGTAGGTGTTGGGATTTTACCTGACTCACATTTTGTTTCCATTGTTTGCTTCATGCTTCTCTTTTCTCAAAGAATGGGTTAAATATAGCACAGTTTCACCATGGCAGTTTCACTCACATCTTGCCCAGGCCTCCATTCTGGTTAAGGTTTTTTTAGTGAAAGTAAATACAGATCTGTAACTTTTTTCTTTAATGTAAATGCTAAAGTGCCAGTAGGAAATTTTGATACTTAGAAACTTTGTTTGCCAGACAACAGCTTGCCTGGGGATGAATCTGACTTCCTCCCCCATGGGAGGAATAATGTTTATTTTATAAACACCTACCAAACTCAAATGTAGCGCCCTCACTAATTTTTTTTTTCCAGGGAGATCTGTCCTTGCACAGCTTGAAGGGCAGTGATAGTAAAAACAAAGACAGAAGTAAAATCCAATTTAATACTCCTTGTGTGGTGGGTTTTTGAATTTTGTATGTGTGCGTGAAGAATAACCCTTCAGCAGAAACATTAACATTCAATTTTTAGTAGTTTAGAGGGAGCTGTCATAACCGAACTTCCGTGCCTTTAATATCCTTCTGCCTTGTCCCTTTCACATCTCTGCCCTGTCTTTCTCTTTTATTCTTTTTTTTTGTACCAGTTGGGAGTAGGTGTTTAGGATAATGAGTTTAAAAGTACTAAAATGAGTGTTTAGAGAGCTACTGTTGCACACACATACATGTCACAGGGAAAGAATAAATAAGTGATTCATTTGCGCTGGCTAGGGATGACCTCTCTAATTCCCACCTGGGAAGATAAGACATGATTGAAACCACCAAGTTACTCATTAATATCCCTCAAGGAAGTGGAAACTTTGGCTTTTCATGGCCACTTCACATTTCTTGGTTTCATCTTGGCAGGTGAGTTGGGTGTTACAGTCAAAGCTAGTGACAACCCTGAAGAGATTTGAGTGTCTTTTAAACCTTTTTTCTGTACAGAATTTGTGTGTGCGGACGGTAGTTTATCGACAAGTGAGCTAATCAGAAGTAGATTTGAAATGAGAATGTAAGTGGATTAGGAGACTGCATTTATATTTTCTTCTAGTCAAGAACATAACAAATTAATATTAAATGAGGCAGGGCAGGATGATCTGTTTCGAATAGGAGAAGTGGAGTAGAAAATTGTCTTCTAATTGTTTTTTAAAATTCAACAATTCTGCTACTGCCTGGGTTTCAGTGTGTTGTTACGTGTTTTTTTTCTTCCTTCTTTTCGGAAGGATAGAGCAAAAATTCCTATCAAGCCGGACTCACTGTTTCCTTTAGCATAGGTTCCCATTAGTTAGAAAAACACTTTTAAAAATTAAATTTCCCTTGAAAAACAATTAGCTCAAGTGGGAAGTATTATGCAGAGCTCAGAAGTTTCAAAACAAGCTTATAAGAAGAATTTTTGTAAAGCTTTCCTGGAAAAGGAAGGTTGTAGCATTATCTAGATTCCAAATAAAATTATTATTCTTATAGCTAATTCATAATCAAGTGAACAGTCTGTTTGGTAAACCAAGTACTGTCTTTAAGTCCTGTGCTATTGATGGGGTTCTCTGAATGTGACTCAAAACTATCCTGATGGGCTGCCATCAGTGAGTATGAACACATAAATAACAAAACAATTTAAGATGATTTTTTTAATCCGTTATACATTATAAGTATAAATTATTATTTATACTTAGTATTTCTCATTGTTTTCTATTGCAAATGATTGTTTGCATTTGACAAGGAATGGTACCTGCAGGTTTTGGGTGAAGATGTTTTTGCCTATTCTGGGTTACCCTGTCCCTGTGTATCAGGCGGTTTCTTCAGGCACATCAGAAAGAGCATTGTCTCTTGTAATTTGCATACAGCCCAGGGTAATGTAGAATTCTCTGCAGACTGAGAACAAATTGCTCCCTGTTATCTATGCTGGTGAAATTGAGATTCTGTTTCAGAAGTGAAGGCAGGCATGTGCCTGCTTTAACGAAACCCACTTTTTTTCTGAAGACTCAGTGATTTAATGGAACATTACTCTATTGTGCAAACTTATTTTATTGCTGTATTAGTAGCTCGGCGTAAGAAAACCTGAAATAATATTTCTTTAAAGTTGTTTAATGCCTATCAAACATACCTTTGAATATATAGTTCCTACAGTGGTTAAAAAGCATATTTATAAGTCAGCAGTGTTAAGGTGTGTGTTTATATGTCACAGAGCTTATATAAAATATGAAAACAGAAGCCATATTCATTGATAGAGTGAGAGCTCTTAAAGCTATTAGTGTTAACACCCAGCCAGTAAATTTTACATGTTTAGGAGCATAAATAAAAAGGATACTCAGAAATACTTCTGCCTCATATTTCGTTTTGGCTGAGGAGTAAAGCTGTGGTGGTAGCCACTACGTGGTGGTAATAGTCCCCCTGAGGAAGCCTGTAAATTGCCTCTGGCCCTCAGTGGGGACCTGATCCTGCATCAGAGCAGGGACTGGAGGAGCTCAGCATCCCTCAGGAGGCTGGGCCTTCATGGAGCTGTGAGAACATCTCTTTTATTTTGTAGCAGAACATTGGAACTAGTGATGGGAAGAGTCTGCTAGATTGTGGAACTTGGATTGTGGTCCTTCTAGGAAAGGCTGTACTACCCAGAGGAGCTGTGGATGTCCCAGCATTGGAAGTGTTCGAGGTCAGGTCGATGGGACTTTGGGCAACCTTATCTAGTGACAGATGTCCCTGCCTATGGCAGGGAGATTGGACTAGATGATCCTTAAAGGTCCCTTGTGACCCAAACCGTTTTATGATCTATGATTCTGTGAAGTATGAAAAAGACATTTAGTTTTTCAGAGGTGAAAGGCTAAGTTGAGGATTGCATCTCATTGATGTTCCAGTTTGCAAGCTTAGGTTGGTGATGTTGGCAGGAGTTAGAGAGCAGAGCCTGAAGCCTTGGTCCCACCAAAATCGCTGACAGAATGGTGTACAGTGAAGGATGTTTTTGGAGGAAAAAGGCTTAATACATAGAGAGGAGTGGCTTTTTGGCACTGTTTAATTTATTGCATATAATTTGTTCGTGCTTTTGAAGTTTCTAGATAACAGAGGAGTTTTAACATGATACAATAAAAAGGCTTCTCTCATTTCCTTCTACGTTGCTAAGCGTGGCTGGACTAACAGGGTTTTACTCATCTTCCCACATAGGATTTATGAAAGAAGAGACCTACCTCAAATAGTTTAAGCCTTTAGGAGTCTTTAGAAGTAATTAGATTGTGGGTTCCATGGGTAGATTGTGGCTTCTTTATTAGTATTTTGAGCAGCGCTAGTTGCATGAGTGTTGTCTGTGTCTGCTTGTGTTTGTAGCTATGCAGCGCTTATTCCGTAACCAACAGGGCGATTGATACTTCAGCATATATAACCCATACAGAGCGCTTCTGTGTGTAAGTGCACTCAGTAAAATAGTTCATCGCAGTCTGATGGGGCAGCATCACTGGCAGTAACGCTGTCTGTGGTAGCCCTGGCCTGTGCCGTTCATTTCTGCTTCTGTGCCATACTGTGTCAGTCTGCCTTTTGTACACACTCATCAACAGTTCGCAGGGTCAAGTTGAGAAAATCTGCGTGAGCTGGCTGAGAAGCCCCTTCTCTGTTTGAACCTTTTGCAGATTTGTTGTCTTGTAACTGGGTCAGGGATCTGATCTGTTCCAGTGTATAACCCGCCAGACTGAGGAAGAAGAGAGAGGGAAACATGGTAGACTGGACTTGCTGCCAAAAACAATGTATTATTAAATCATTGCGTAAAATTTTCCTGTTTTGCACAATATTTAAGAATGCAGGGGCAATACCAGGAAAGGGAAAAGACAATTGAAAAGCATACATTATAACCGAAGACGTCAATGGCAAGTGGAGTTTTAGCTCTTGTGGTTATGGAGGAAAACATGGAGAACTCAGAACCAGATGCTAAATTAAAAGGCCTTCACTTCATAGGCTTAAAAATCAGGGAGAATTTAACAATACTTTCTAGGTTTGGGAGGAAGGGGTCTTGTTTCAGGGTTTGTGGAGATTTGATGTTACCAGAACTAGCATTTCCAGTACTTAAAGTGATTTTTTGACTTTGCCACTTTGCCTCTTGGGGTGTCCCATGGCTGACGAGACAGGGCTGATAGAGTGGGAAATACAAGAGCAGGTAAAGTGCCAGGTCGCAGGCTGTCGTGTTCAGGGCATGAGTTTATGGTGAAGGCTGTTCCCTTCTACTACAATCTGAGGTTTCAGTATGCTTTTAAATAATTGTAAGTATTTTTCCTTTTTTAAAAAAACTTAGGAAAAAAGGCATCTGTGTGTGTTTTTTTTTTTTTTTTTCCTGGATTTGAGCGTGTCTGCTAGATGTGTGCTGTTACTAATTGAGCTCAAGAAACTCGTCAAGTTGCAATGACTAAAATCTGAACTGGAAGTACACTTGGTCACGTACATTCTTGGTCTCGCTCTGCTGAAATCAGTAGGGTAATTTGAGGAGAGGGATTACCATTCATTGCCTGTACCGTGAATGGCAGGATGTGCTGTTCAGAAAGCCAGAAAAGTTCAGCGAAAGATCAGTGCAGCTTTTCAGGTTGGCTGCTGGTCGGGAGAGAGGGCTCACTCCACCGTTTGTCTTGTACAGCTCTCTATAAAATAGAGCCCCGTTTTTTTTCTTTGCTTGGCAGATCTTGATGTGTTGAGCAGCCTGTGCTACGAGGAATGACTATGAGCAAGAGGCTTGCTGGAAATTTCCCTGTTAGACAGAAGCGGTTGCTGTTCCACTCATTTTATGCCAACATTTAGACAGCACTGTCCTGGTGGAAAGTTAGTTTGTGACATTACTTTCTTCTATGGCTAAACCAGGGCTGAGGACAGAGAACTAGTGAGGACTGCTTGCCAGTCTCAAAGTCCTGGCAAGGACAGCAGTGACTAGCTTCAAGACGTGACTGACTATGGGACCAAGTGCTTCCTGTGGACCTTCACATCCTGCAAAACTGGAGAAGGTGCATGCGATTTGCTGCAGTGT
This sequence comes from Buceros rhinoceros silvestris, assembly GCF_000710305.1. Taxonomy (NCBI): domain Eukaryota; kingdom Metazoa; phylum Chordata; class Aves; order Bucerotiformes; family Bucerotidae; genus Buceros; species Buceros rhinoceros. Next base: position 21,839 of record NW_010411799.1, on the reverse strand, counting down.
GTTAATTACTCGGTAGAGCCATGGTGGGTCAGCGAATGTAATTACTGACAGGGTAAGGTTGGTTGTGTGTGGTTTTGTTTTTTTTATTTTTTTTTTTTTTTTTTCAATTTTCATCCCCGTAGCTGGAAAGTCAGGGTACCGTGGGAGGAGTGCAAGCCGCTGTCAGAGATGCAGGGAAATGTGATCGGGCTTGCTGAGCAGCCCTGGGTCAGACTGCTCTTCTTTTTCAGGATTCCTGGAAGGGTCCTGCCAGCTGCCGTCGCTGCCTCGTGGGGCATGTGCCAGCTCCCTCCTGCTTCTCTTCCCTAGACAATAGAGGTTTATTAAGAAAAAATGTTGCTCACTTGATCTCTTTTCTCTCATTTGGTCTTGAAACGTGCTGAAATTTGCTGTGGTACATGGTCCTGGCTGAAGCTCATGTGAGGGTGAATCCTCTACAGGGGCAGCTGCTCCCAGTTTCTCAGAGGCGTAGGAAGACGATGCTGCTGTTTCTGCGGTTGACTGGCTTGATACGCACATCTGTAGCCATTCTCACTTTGGAGGCAGTGGCAAAGTGTGAGGTTTAAAATGGGGTAAACTTTATGTGGACCCTTGAAGTGTCCCTCTCTCTTGTCTGCTCAGAATTACCACTTGTTTCCAGGGTAGGAGCTCTTGCACTTCTCAAAGTATGTTGCCATTTCCCTAATGTTCTTGTTTCTGTGACTGAGAGATTGTATGATTGTGTGATTTCTTTGGATGAAAAATGTAAAAGGAAAACATTTCTTTCATTTTCGTTGAGGAGAAGAGTAATAACCAGAGCTTCAAAAAAGATGAATAAAAAAATGAATATCCAGTGCTTCTCAAACTCCAGATCTCTGATTTGATGGTGTTAAGAATGGGAAGGTTGAATGCTTGGAACTATCACTGAAGAGCTTTTGCTTCTTGGGATTTCCAGTGCTTAAAGGAATGCTGGATAAAATAGTCTTTCTCTCCTTCTGAAAAATTTAAAACTCAAATCTTTAAAGCACACAAAAATGGATTTAGTTTTTCTAAGATTTTGTTCACAAAGATGCTACATATTGTACGATAAATGTTGCCTGAAGAAAGCTGAGATTAAGCTAAATCAGGGAGGGTTTTTTGAGAATATATAATTGTATTCCCAAATATAATTATATTTATATTTTATATAATATTTTTATTAGGCCTAAAGAGAAACTGTGTTTGAAAGTGACAGTCAGAAATATTTTTTTTTTTCCTCTTAGAAATAAGCTGTACAAATTTCTGAAGTTACAGATGTCTATGCATACTTTAGGCACACGATTTCTGGTGATGTTAACCCAAAGGTAAAGCAAGAATTTTGTAAACAAAGAAGCTGTCTCATTATTTGTGTGTAGTTAACATCTGTTTGAGAAAAATTAGGTAATCACATGTGCGGGTAGACAGTTTGGATGATTTTTAAAAGAAAACTCCTTTTCCCCCTGCCCCAACCTCCTAAAGATGCCCGTGGTGTGTTCTCAACAGTACATTTCAACCAACGCGGAGCGGGTGTTTCTCTGTGGTGAAGCTGTGATATTGCTATTTTTGACATGGCAGTGGCCCTTTGCTCTCAGTCTCTGTCTGTTCTGGATGTTTGAATATAACCTTTTGGGATGGGACGGTGTCTCTTACCGTGTCTGGTTCCTGTTGTAATGGGGTTCTGTTGTACCACAGAGTTTCTTGTTTGCCACTCTAATACAATTAGTGAATACTGTGAGCAGGCCATGTTTTTGCTTTGTCTGTGCAAGCACCTAAAATAAGCCTCAATGTTATCCATTTTCAGGGATGGGCATTATTAATAGTAAAGCAGAAACTGCTTTTAAAAATTACTGAAACTTGCCGAGTGGAACCCAACTTTTTAATCAAAATACTGAGGGTATATTTATTCCATAAATATGAACGTCCGTTTGACCTTCTGTGAATTTAAAAAAAAAAAAAAAAGAGGGATTATTTTTGGCTGTTAAAACTATCAGAAAAAAAGATTTTTGGATGACCATGTAATGACTTCATTCTGCAAGTCCTCGGGTTTCAACTTCATTGCACTTCAACTGTCTCAAAGTGCTTTATGGTCAGTCTTTTTATACATGGGGAAACAAAGAGACAAATAAATGTAGATCAGACTTTCCAGACATGTCGGCTACTGTCGGTTCATGTTTAATTTGCAGTTCCTTCTCAGTCGGTGCATGCGCCTGTGGTTCACTCTGGTGTGTCTTAGGTTGGACACCAGAAGTAGCATGTTGTGCCTTGCCCTAATGTTGACAATAAATTGCTGGTAGGAGTTGGAGCAGAAACTAAGTTTCTTTGCTTTGGCTGCCAGGCTGCATCTTCCCTCATGATTTTGACGACTACTCATTTTCTTAGTGGTTGTAAATCTCATCAAAAATCAGTGGAAGTGTGGGAGTGATTGACAACAGAATGTGGCCCAGGGTGCCGTGCTCTTCTTGCTACCCCTCAATCTTCCTGCAAAGAAAATATCTGTCGGGGAACCAGGTGCTAGTCAGTTCAAGTCTCTTGCTTTCCACTGCGTGTATGCTTTGTGTCTTCTTGTAATAGTCATTTCTGACAACCTACACTTTGCTTTTGCTTTAGAGGCTGTTCAGATTGAATTCAGAAGCACAGAGCAAGTCAGGGAAACCTTGACTGCACTGAAATTTTCAGGATGAGAGTGATCTTGCAAAATTACTATAGAAGCAATATGTTGCGATCCATTTTTGAAAAAAGAGTGGCAGTTCTCTCTCTCTTCTCCTACCTTGGATTTACTAGACAAACTTTCTGATGTTGAGCTCTGAAATTTAGGAATCACGTAAGAAGAATATGATTGCAAAGACGTCTCAAAACATACCATTTACTGCAATGTAAGCTGTAAGAAGGTGGGAAACTGCAAGTAGGAAGTTATATGGTCTCTTAAATAGTGGATCTGTGAGCCATTGGTGAAGCTAATGCAAGTCTGCAGACTTTTTTCGGGTAGCTATGCAGTTATTCTAGTTGGGGATCTGAATGTTGAGTTGTTCCTGGCAGCTTGAAAGGTAGTTGCACAGCGGGAGGTTTCTTTGCCATGGCTGTTAGAACGCCAGGCAGGACACTGGGTGTCAGTGACAGACAGTTGTGATTGTGTGTCATCCTGGGATGCTCTGACTATCGCTATGGTGGACTGTCATCTGAACAGTTCGCTTAGTATCTTGGCTCTGAGGAAGATAATGGGAGGAGGGGACCAAAACTGTGAAAGGCCCAGTGATTCTTTGAAGAACAGCAATGACTTTTGCCACAGAGGAAATTTCCGCCTACTTCGGTGGACTGTGTCCTTCTTCGATCCATCTGTGTCCTTTCTTACTGCTCAGGAGTGAAATGCCCGTAAGTTTCTTGTGTACCTGTTGAATCCTTGTAGAGGATGACTTGATTCAAGGAAGTAATCGTGATCCTTATCCAACAGTAGTATAGAACAGAGAGGTTTATTTGGATGTCTGGAGAAAATAACATCATGTTACAGATACCATTCAGTCGTCATTTGAACCAGGAGAAAATGTATGTAGTTGCTGTAAACTTCTACCTTTAGTAGATAGCTTACAGAAGCACAACTGGAAATGGAAAAGGAATCAGTGTGGGAATAATGATGACGCTTCACATATTCCTTACAAAAGGAATAGCAACTCCAGCTGTGTAGTAAGGGCTCGAAGTAGTGTTCCTGACCGTTTTCATTATGAAATGCAGCCAGTTTTCTTTCCCCGTATATGGAAATGAGGAGCATTGATGAAAGGTATTATGCAAGTCCACATTGTTAGTCATTACTTTGTTTAGTTTTTCTTTCGACTCTTCATGGTTCTTTCCGATTTGTCAGGGTTGGTTTTTTTTTTTTTTTTGAGACTGCTATTACGGTGACTTTTGAGGAAAGTTTTAAAACTTTTAGCTAAAAAGTAGCCTGACATCCAGAGGCACCGAACAGGCTTTTCCTCCTCACCCAGAGAAGCAAGCAGCTTGAGTAGAGTCCTGACACTGAAAATCCCTTCTACTTTGCAACCAAATAATGTGGACATTGAAGAAAATAGAAAACTTGTAGCGAAGGTGGAAGTATGGACACAATCAACATGTCTCATCTGACTGAAAACTCATTTTCTAAGGTTAAATAATTGAACTTTTGTGATTGCTGTGAACGAAACAGGAAATAAAGCTGGAAGAGCTTGAAATTAAATGAAATGTGCAAGACCAGACATGCACTTTGGTATTAAATATTGACATACCCCTTCCAGGTAACCACTTTGCCTTTGGAGCCCAGCATTTTCCTGAAGACTGTTATGTTGTCTTGCTCTTGTGTTTATGATGAGAAAATTATTGGCATTGAGAAATACTGCTAATGGCTTCTCAACACTAACTTAGACTTCCTTTGGCGCTATGTCACTGCTTCTCTTGAAATTAATCTTCTCTGATTTATTGTAAGATATTTCAGATGTCCCCAGTGACTTGGGTGACTAATGTACTTTAATTCTGGTGAAATGAAATCTGTCGTGGGAGTTGACCGTTTATAAAGCTTTCTCCCTCATGGAGACAGACAACATAGGAAAGTACTGAGCCCTTCTTGGTGCTTGCCGAAATACAGGACCGATCCTCTGCTGCTTTGAACCTGTCTGTGCACTGATGTGTGTGTTGGTTGGTTTTAAACCCGGGGTGAATCGGGATTAAGGCAGCAGTAACTACATGCGTTATCGGTATGTTGTGCAGCCTGTATGCCTTTATGGTTCCATAGCATGGCCTGAGTGGACTTGAAGGGAAAGAAGAGGAAGGAGGTGATGATAAAAATACTTAAACACAGCAGCTTCAAGTTAGAGATTGAAGCTGAAACGGGAAGTCTTTGGGTTGGTGACTGCAGCGTGCTTATGACTGGGGCTTGTTGACTCATCTTGAAAAGATGTGGTTCACAGTGCAGCTTCTCACGATGAGGTGAAGATGACCTTCTGGGGCAGCCTACAGCATGCGGTATCTTCCCTTTTGAATGCAGTTTAAAAACAATGGAAATGTTTACATTTGGTGGGTTATGTGTTTCCTAACGCCTCTTCATTTATCATGCCCGCTTTAATTGAGATAAAGTCGCAGTGTTGTGTTACATTATCTAGCTTTAACGTCAAAGGTTTGGGAGGTTATGTCTCTTTACTTGTCAGGTTTTCTTAGCAGAAATAGGAGAAAAAACCTGTGCCGTACTTCATCTTGCCTGTACAGTCTGTACCTGGAGATCTTCTGAGAGCTGCTGTCTTGAGACCCTTGTGTCTGTCCTAAGACTCTCTGTGCTTGGATTTCATGTTACCCAGGTTTTTTTGTCTCTTGCATTTGTAAAAAAAGCCTGTACAAACAATGCTCTGCTGTTTCAAAACACTGTGAAGTTTTCCCCTTAGCTTCCTGTTTTTTGTAGCAAGTTTGTGAAAAGACCTGATCTTCTTTGCACTGGAGTTAGCATTTTTAATGTAAATGCATTCAGCGTTAACTGCTGTGTGTTCCAGCACTAGGGACCTGAGTTTCTCTTCAGCAAGAGTTATTACTCTTTATTTTTGGTGAGACTAGATTAAAAGAGACTTGTGCGTGTTAAAACGAAAGCACAGGCAGTGTTGTGCAGTCATGAGCTTGTTAGTTCCCCTCTCCTCAAGTCGGCAAGCTGGTTAGTAACCTAGTGATCTATACATGAGGCTTTAATTGGATATATGCCCGGAGTGCAGATTAATATGGAAAAGCTATAAAGGCAAGGGTTCACAAACTTTATTTGACCACATGAGGATTGTCTACGGGATCCCATGTGGAATGTGTGAGGGATCCTCAAAACAAATAAATACCTTCATGTATTTGGGCAGATTTGCATGTAAACCAGAGGATCCAGAGGTGATGCCTCTGCCTTAAAGGCAGTAGACTGCTGATTAAAAAGGAATTCCTCAGCCTAGTGTTCGCTTCGTGTTTCTTAGGAGTGCTTTAGGTGGGGCAGAGATGCATCTATGTAACTTACCTGACTTCGGAAGTTTTAGTTTTGAAATTGTTGAAGTTTTCTTTTTACAACTGGATATAATCTTGGCTGCCTTTGGAGGTAAGCAGGGTTGGGGGAAGTGCGCTGAATCTCCCTGTAGTGAAATGAAAACAAGCAGATGTCTTGACTGCAGCTGGCTAGAGATGAATAATTTCATATGGACTTGCCTGGAGAACATGATCTTACTGCTCTATAAACCTATGCCGCAGAGGGAAGGGAGAATCCCAGTTAGTCAGGGACGCCCTCCTGGCCTAAAACTGTTTCTAGTGTTTCTGGTTTGCGGATCACGTGGAGCACATGCAGTCTACTAGCTGTATTCCGCAAAGGCTTTCCAGATTTGAAAATGCTTGTAACACAGATTATTGTGTCCAAATGAAATGAAAATCAGAGTGTTTCTAAATGTGTTAAAACAGTCACACCTATAAGTCCCCCAAACCAGTTTAGTAATGATAAAATATCTTTTAAATTGGAGTAGTGTTGTAATAAGGAGTTTGATGGCTTAGGAGAGCCCTGTTGCAGGTGTAGCTGATCTTCCTGACCCTGGAAGGTGATGGATATGATGGGGAGCAGTAAGACATACCACTTACCTCAAAACTCTCTTCTCCCAGCTTCTGCTTCCCCATGGCTTTCTGAAAGGGGCTGACATGTTCAGAAATGAGAGTGGTGGCCTTGGATGTCACTGTCGAGTGGTGCTTGGTTGTACATCTGAGTCCCGGAGTGACCTGCTGATGTTGTCTTCTACAGCCTTTGACCTATTGCGTCCCACAGCTGAGGGTCCTGTGCCACAGTAGCTTTGCAGTTCATTTGTAGCATAGCTCAGTGCTGGAGGTGTTCTGCCTGCAAACCTCCAGCAGTTCAGGCTGTCTTGGTGCTGTTTTTTCTTCTCATTGTCACCCTCTGCATGGCTGGCTGGCACGCTTTTTGTTTGTTCCCTGGAGGTGGTGGGATGGAAATGTTATCTCCTGTAGCATAAGCTCTAATCAAGAGTGGAGAGCTGGTGGTAACTATGCTTGAATAGTTACAGAAAATAAGGTAACCCTAATTAAAGTTTTGTGCAAGTAGTTTTAGCATCTGATTCCAGCCATTTGCCTGGCTAACAAAGGCAGAGAATAGTCCTTAGCTCTCTGCCTGCAGTGAGAATATGGGAATTGAAGTGACTCACTCTTGGGGACATGGCAGTGGGAATGAGGCACTGCTGTGGTTGTAGATAATTCCCTGGAAGTCTCTGTTATGCAGAATTCATTACTGGAAGAGATTCATGAGCTGCTTAAAGTCACATCACTTTGTTTCCTCATCGGGGAACTGGAAGTCTCATCCTTATATAGGAAAAAACAGGAGCTGTCTGGTTGTGAGTAAATTTTAACCTTTGTGAAACGAGGTTGTGTATGTTGCCCTACATATTGTCCTGTATTGAACCTGTTGCCATGTAGTTTGAATTTTTTTCTTTGCATCCTGTCAGCTTTGGGGACGGAGATAGCAGTGTGAAGATGTGCGTTTCTGAGTGCACAGAAGTGAGCAGTGGAGATGAGGAGGGAACTGCTTGCTGCCTGTTTCTTCAGTGAAACAGAAGGATGGATGCTTCCTGTTTGTAACTGATCGCCATCTGCGACGGTTGCATCCGCCCCAGAAGTGGCATATCTTTATATTCAAGAGAGAGGATGTGGTATAGGATAACCCTGCAGAGAGCTGGAAACAGAACGTGATACCGCGTGGTCTTTGCCTGTTCCGGAGTGGAGGGGAGCATACGTATCTCTGGGGACCGTACTCCTGCAGGTAGCGGTGTGTTCCTAGAACACAGATCTGATGCCTTGTGTAGGCAGCAGAAAATAAACAGTGCAGCCCACAATTCGCAGATTTCATCTGGTGAGGGGACTGTGCTGCACTTACGGAAATCAGTCTTGATGTGTGTGATATCTCGGTTTTCAGAATCAGATGTACCCGAATTCTGTTTTTCCCCAAGCGCCTGTATTTCCATCTGTCTTGCTCTTTGCATGTCCAGGTGAGAGCTACTACAGAGTGAGTCCCGTGGCATTTGCCACAGTTTATCACATGGCCTCTTAAGATTCTGCTTCAGCCTGAGTGTTTATCCCTGTATTAGTTTTAAGATGTGGGAAACATTGCACAGAAAAAATACAGTTTAACACTTTAATAGCTACTTGTTAATACAACCTAAACAATGGATGCACTTCTCTTACTTTTTTTGACCAGAAATTAGTCAAAATCAAGATTCTTGCATCTTGATTGAATTTTTTTAATTTCTAAGTGTAAAGCATGTCTGCAGGTGGTTGATTTTCACAGCTTGTGACCTGATCCTTGACCAAGGAGAGCTGGTCAGTGAGAGGAGATGCCCCTTCCTGTGGCTTTATGTGCCACTGCTATCAGAAGTTGTGAGAGTTTTGAGAGAATCAGTGAGACCTTAGGGCTGGACTTGGACACCTTTTTTCTTTCATCTGATTCCACTAGGAGGTCACAGTGGTTTCAGCTGCATGACTCAAGCTCGCATCTGCCATGAGCAGCCATAATGCACTAGCTATGCTCTTTGTCTGTGGCAAGCTGGTTAAGTAATAAGAAGTACCTTTTAGATCCACTAATAACTGAGTTTTCCTTCATCTATGCCTTTGGGAACATTTCAGTACTTTGCCTGGCAGTGTATCACTGCTCTGAGTCGTGTGTGGAAAAATGTCTGAAGCAAATTAAACAAAATGACTTGTGAGTAAAAGATCAAGTCAAAACACTGCCGAGATGAAAATCATTGAGTTGATGGGTACAGTCTATATGTGACTGGGAAACCTGTAGTGATGCCGGGAGAAAAAACTGACCATAGCAGACAAAGTTGCACTTGAGGTTTCTGTGACTTAAACCATAATCTCTTACTCCTGTGATTTACATTTCTGTGGACGCATGACGGGAGCTGTTGCAAACACAAGGAGTTTTAGCGGAAGATGCAACAGGTTGCCTATTTCAGCAAAGTCTGGCTTGAGAATAAATCTCAAAAAAATGGAGGGGGAGAGAATGGGAGTGAAAAAATTATTCTTCTGGCATTATATTTGTGGCTTGGCATGTGTAGGTCCTGGGAGTCCATTCCATTGTTTTTACTCATAGCATCTTTCTTACTGGGAATCACTGAGAGAGATTTGGCATCTGTACCATACTAGTAAAACCAATCTTAACTACTTATAATTAATGAGTCGTGTAAGCTGGCAGTCACAGATTTGGGGGGTTGGAATAACAAACATAAGGACAATGTGAATTCTGGGTTTGACTGGCAATGTATGTCAGAGAAAAAGCCACTTTGTTCATCTGGTGCTGAATTAGTTTTGTGTGTGGACTTCTAAATAAGCAGTTCTTTAAGAAAGTCTATCGGTTGCTTAAAATGAAGCCTATATCTTGGGTGAAAAAATGACATGATTTTGTACCATCATGTGTATCGTGACGTAAAATTCTTGTGCAGAGAAGGTGCTGTCACATTTTCCCTGTTGTATCTATCAGGTTTCACTAGGTGGGAAGACTAGCCTACCTGAACTGGTTATACTGAAATAACTTTTGTGTGCCCTGTTGCCAGTATTATTATTCTTATTTTTTTAAAGTTAGGATAGCTTAGTATAAAAAACAAAAAAGCCAGACTGAGACCCAGCAATGATGGATTTCAAATGGTGACACTTGTTTTTGAGTGTCATTGTTCTTGATGGAGAAAAAATGGTACTTTTACTTGTTCTTATCATGAGTTAATCCACAGCAAAATATTTAAACAAAACAAGCTACTTGGAGTCGTTTTTAGGAGTGGATTTTTTGGGGGGAACACTTTATGGATTCTTATTTTTATGGTCCCTCTTTGAACTGTCTGTTTAGGATATATATGTATGTCTAATTCAGTCGAGAACTAGATAGGACAGTACTCCCTTTCCTTTGATTCTTTTATTTTTTGAGCATACTCTCCCCGGATCAAAATCTTACAAAAGGCCTGTTTCCCTCTGGAAAGAGAACTGTTTTAGGGAGAGCCGATGTTCTGGGCAGTATAACTGAGAGAGCTATAGATGCTGGAGGAAGAGAAATCAGCCTCAGGAACAATAGAGAGGCTTTAAAAAGCTGTTTAATTTGTGCCAAACTGCCTTTTTTTTTTTTTTTTTGGTTGTCATAGAAATGTGCCAGTCCGTGTCTCTCTCAGATGAGCTCACTAAATGAATGGCTGTGCATGGCTGTGCAGGATGAGTCTGGTTTCAATGAAGATGTTTATACTTGAAGAACACAGATGGACTTAAACCATAGCCCAGAGTCTAAACACCCCTGAGCTCTGGGGGGAGGGGAACGATAGGAAATGAAATCTGGATTTTATAGCTCAGGCCTGCATCTGTCCTCCTCAGTTATTATGGGAAAGTAGGAGGAGAATATTATCTGCAGTAAAGAGGGTTTGTTTGTTGCTGGACTTTTGGGGGGAAGGATGATTTTATATTTGGCCCGAGTTCATTGGGTTGGAAGAACTTTCCTGCCTAGATGTCTTTTTAGGACTGTCATGGCTGAGGTAATTGGTTTCAGAGACGTTACTCTAACGTGCAGACTTGAGCAGGTGATTTTTCTGTCATCCTGTACTTCTGTTACTCTTTGTCTTTTGAAATAAAATATTTTGAATGAGAGCTGCCAATCTTATCTCCTGTGCTGCATGGAAAATGCTGTGATACAGGTTTGGCAGAAGTTTGCATGTGAATTTTGCTTCCACAAATGACTGCAAATGATAGAAGCAGCATCAGGTCTATGAAATGCCAAAGAATTTGCAGATGACACAACTAATACTCTTCCATGAGGTGTGTTGTTGAACGTTAAACAGATGTAAGGCAGTCAACAAACAGTGTGCTGTGTCGAATGGGCGGTGTTTGATGTGGGCAAAAATGGCCTTTGCAGGATTTAGTTTCTGGATTGTTTGTTTATGAGCATCATTCTGTGAATTCTTTTTACTTCCAGGAAGCCCATTAATTCTTTATTTTCATCTTCATTTGGCACCATCAGAATACCTCAAAGGAGCTTAGGAGTAAAATGACAATAGCCACAGTATCTCCAGGGTTTTCAGGTATCCGAATGATTTGTTTATCTGGCTATCTTACTTTCCTTGGTTTTCTATTCCTGGAGCTGGGCTGCCGGAAATGATGCATGTTGCTGAATGCAGAATAGTCCATCCTATGCCAAGGCATGTACTTGGAATAATGGGATACTCTGTCCTATTAGTTGGTATAAGTAATGAAGAATATGGAATAAATGAAATACTGGCTGCGTTTTTTTGTGGTTTTGTTTTGATTTCTTTTTTTTAAAAAGAAGCATTCCCAACAAGTGGAAGTTAGTATCTTTTTAAATGGAATCCATCCTTGCCAGAAGTTTTCAACTGTTGGAGAATACTTTAAGGGCTTTCCACTCCAATCTGCTTGGGTATGTTTGAGCCTTGACTTTGGTCATAGCGTTGAATTAAGCTGTACAGACTCTTCTCCTGATACTCTCTTTTTGCTTGTTGCTTGCTCTGAAGTGTCCTGCTTGAACTTGTACTGGCATCAGGTTGGGCTAGAATTGCCTTGCCTTGTAATGAAAAATACCGTTTTTAAGGTAAGATGAATTCTTCATGTGGAATAAGCTTTGGGAAGTGCAGTTTCTATGCAGAGAAATTCTTCTTCTGCAAACCTGGCCCACATTTTGTGGGAACTTGAAAGGTCCCAGACCTTGCTCTGTCGACTGGTCTCATCCTTGGAGGAGGAAGAGGGACTCATTTGTTACAGTTTGTGAAGGTGAGGACGTGGTCTGTGTGTCGTGTGCTGTGGATCTCGGCACTTGCTGGCGTTAGCTGTGATGCACCTCCAGCCAGTTAGGAAAGCTGCGGGTGAGGGAAGTGTGGCATAGAAACAAAAGGGTTGATTTACCCGAGGTAAGTAAAATACAAGAGTTACGGTGTCCGTTTTGTGCTTCACTCCCAGGGGATGGTCAGTGCAGCAGGGACCACGGGGTCAGGAGTGCCTGTGATCCAGCTCATAGGCCACTGTGCAAAGTGCTTGGGAGCTCTGCCTGCTTTCCCATTGGAGAGATGGTGTCCCTAGGCTTTCTTACTGTATGCATTTATTTTAAAGGTTAATCAATTAGGCATCATCAACTGGAATTTTTGAGACAAATTAGTTTATAAAACTACTCAGTTTTCTGATAGAGCTCTCTGAATAATTTGTCCTGTACTTCTAGTTTTGTAATAAATACCCAAAATTGACAATAACTTTTCCCAAATCAATCTCCTTCATTCATTTTCGTAATGGCCTTCCCGGAAGGCGCAGCTGCCTACGTTGTGTGTTAGGCACTCTAAAGTGATCAGCGTGACTGCTGCCAAATGTCTGGAATTAAGATGGAAACAATTAAATGACCATTTTTTTAACTTACGTCCTAGAACGCAGACCACAGTATTTTAGATGGAAATAAGTTTTTTGGGTAATGCCACTGTTTTCAGTATGCCCTGGGAGGTTAAAACAGTGTGTCAAAGGAGGAATACTGAGTGATCGGAGAGGCCGTGTTTGTACAGGACACGTTTGGTGACCTTCTTGCATGAGAAGTTTGCAATGATGCAATAGCATTGAAAATTATCACTTTCACTGTAGGAGCATTGGTGCAATGCTGTTGGAAATTAGCACTTTCATTGTGGGAGTGTTCACTTTTCATCCGAGATCATTAAAATCATCTTGTTTTTACTTTTGTAATTGGCTTAGGTTGCCCTTTTGGGTAGGGGAAGCTTTGGTTTTATGTTGGTTTTGCTTTTTTACTTTTAATTTGAAACACAGTTTTAACGTTTGGATTGTTTGAAACAAAAACATGAGAAGTCCCAACATGAGCAGAGAATATTTTTAAAGGACTTTATGGCTCTAAGTTCCTAACACAGTCCAGATGTCTCCTATCTCTGCTCTTTTTGTAGCATTTTCTGGCTCAGTGTCACTGGATTTTGAACTTGGTCCAAGCTGTGTGCCAAGTCCTGAAATAAAGTAAATCAGTAAGTTGTTCTTGGACATTTCACTTTAATCTAAACCAACCCAAATCAAACTTTAGCTCTGACCTCAGGACTGCATATTCAAATATTTTCCTTTGCCTCCTCAGTTTCAAAGTAGCAAAAGCAGGAGATTACCCCTTTGGAGTATTTAAACAGAGGCTTGTGCGACATCCGTGCAGCTGAAGCAACTGCGTTACTTGGGACCTGGTGCCTGTTAAAACACCAGCGATGTCTGCCAGCGATGTGTTTCTTCGTCACGATTCCTGTTGTTGGGTCAGGATGCACGTTACGACCACACTGGAGAGAGGTTTATCTGGAGGTGTGCGTCATGTCAACAGTTAGATAGCGACCAAAGGAAATATTCTGTAGAGCTTTTTGCAAATGTTTGTACCTAGGTGCCTTAAAAATTACTGTAGAAATAACCCGGTAAGCCACGAAATATCAGAACTAAGTTCTGGGATAAACTGACTGTCGATTATCTTTCCTTACACAAGTGCTTGTCCCCATTGTGTTGAAGTGCTCCGCTGAAGTTGGTCTAGCATGCAAATAAACTGTGACTGAATGGGCCACCGATTCTTGTTTAACATTCTAGTGACATCACAACAGCTTCTGAGGAGGAAAAAAGTATTGGGAAGGTCATGTTCTTTTTAACAAGAGATTAGCTGCGGGACTGAACCGAAGGAGGCTTACCAGTATGTGACACAGATTCCGTGCAGAACATCAGCAGGTTGGAGATCTGCTGGTTTAGTTCTTAGCTGTTATTCTGATTGACCAGGTTCAGATAAATTTAATTAAACCGTATCTGTTGTCCAACCCTTTGTTAGACCCACCTTCCACTGAAACTATGTGAAGCTTTCCTCTGGCTTAGTGGGCTTTGCGCTGAGTCCTCAAGTGTGTGGCATCTACCCACACATTTCTGGTGTGGCGGATCATCCTTGGGACAGAGAGTGATCAAACTGGGTAGGATGCAGGAGTCTGGAGGCATTTCAGACAGTACTGTCTTGCAGTGGGAAATGAGAGTTCCCAGCACGCTCTGTGTTGGCCTTAGTTCGTGTTTTTGGGATTCCCACTACAATTGTATATGCATATTTGGCCGCTCAGGGAATACTAGTACAAAGCTGTTCTGTAGAGTAAAAGAAAACTCCTTTTCTACCAAGGGAATGGCAGTGACCCTATTTGAAAGAAACTCGGCTAGGAAGGTTTACTTGCCTGACTGTGTTAGACACTGTCTGGGCCAGTAGGATGGTTTATATTAATTAGTTTTGTTCCCTCTGGTCTTTAAGCCAGTTCATGGCTAGATTTGATATAAACGTGAAATGGGTAACGGACAGAACCTGTTCTGGGGCCAGAAAGCACAAAATTTACCTTTCAGAAGTAACCGGAACAGCCATGTCCATAAAAATAATGAATGATTTTCATGACGAATTCTCAGACTTGAGCTAAGTGTTCACCGGCACGTTCACATGCTACGTGGTAGCAGTTGGACATGCAATTACAAAGTTGTTATGCAACAGTGAATACCAGGGGCAGCAGTAAATAAGTTTTCACAGAGCAATGCCATAAAAAAGAAAAGATTTCAGCCCTGGTATGTCTTGTAATTCTTTCATCACTTAGCAGAGCTTTTGTATACACATGACTTTCTGTTTCCTGTGAGATGCTGTGTTTGGGGCTCATGTCTGGGACATTCAGGCCTGTTTTGCTTTCTGTGGAACATCAGGCATGGACTGACCAGTCACCCTAAGCTTCCCTTGCTTGTGCACAGATTTTTCCCCGAGTGTAGACCTCATCTGAACTCCATGTCAGAGCCTCTCTGCCCTGTCTGTTGGCTCCTTGTGCAGGGGCTGGACCTGGTTGTTTTGAAGAGTGACCTTTTCTTCAGGGCTGAGCTTGCTGGCGTGGGATCAGAAAACCGATTCCTGACTCAGTCTCGTTTGCTGCTGGTGGTAAATGGTTGTAGCACCCTCAGCCTAAACACCGATCTGCGTGATACACTCCCACCAGAAATCACCTGGATATGTGAAACTGGGTTCCTTGTGTCATATCAGGAAGGATGTAAACATAAAGGTGGATTTTGCCCTTGGTCCTGGAGGAACTGGGCATCAGCCTGACAGAGCAGGAGGTGTATGTTACAGTTGTGGGAGGTTTCTTTCCTTTAGTGCTGCTCAGAGCTTCTTGCTGGAAAGAGCTTAGCAGGGATGCTTGGAGAAAGGCTGGAACGGGCACAACCTTCCTATGTGTGTTTGTAGATAGAGAAAAACTGCTCAGGAGGTCTTAAGGCCTCCAAAAAAAGGATGGTTGGAGATAAAGCTCTGTCAGGGGACAATGATAAAAGAACTGAGGCTGAAAATGAAAGAGCTGTTGGGTGATAAGAGGAAGCCTCTGTATTTTGAGAGCTGGACTTCAGCTAGATAAAAATCTTAAAAGCTCTGTGCAGGTCAGCAGAAAAACGGTCTTGCCGAGGCTTTGCTTAATTTTCCTTCTGCCACCCAGGCTGTAGGAAGCAGTTTTCATGCTTCCCTGGCAGCAAGATTTTTGAATGTGGGAAACCCGATAGTGTGTCTGCTTAACTACCAGACTTTGGCCTGGTGCCCTTTCTGGTTTCCTTATGGAGTAAGCGCAGTGATGGGAAGAATGCGCTTCTTACACATGCAGTCATCTCGGTGATAGTAAACTGTAACGCTGATACCCTGTTTAGCCTACCTCTGCCCGCAGAGCCGTTGCTGCCATACGTGGGGGTCAGCAACAGGATAATGAGAAGTCTGCTCTAGGTTTGGAGTGCAAAAGAGAAACTACAAGTGAAATTACTTTTTCTGGTCTGATTTTTTTGAGAAACTGTAGGTATTTGTTCTGAACTGTCAGCCTAGTGGATGTTAATCTAATTTACTCCATTGAGACTTTGGCAGTGACTGTTAGAAAGCCTTCACTGTATGCTAGCAGCAGTTTTCACAAATTAGCCCATTTTAATGGCACTTAATGTGGCCAATTTGCCTGCAAAATATAAAGAGAATTTACTCAGGTGTTTAAAAGGCTGTGGTACAACCATGCGAATGACTTGTAGTGATGTATATGAAAAAACCCATGAATTTTGGAGGGTTCCCATTAGAATTTTACATTTGTAAAATTGCTGTAGTATCATTTTGCATGATGGTCAATGGAAGGGATTTAAATAATGCAGCTAAGGCCAGCTACCCACTAGGAAGCCCCAGTCGGTATATGCAATTGATGGCTTACTGAACTGAGTTTGAAAAGTTTGCCAAAGAAAAGCAAAATGTTTTGAATTGTAGAAATGTAAACTGAAAACATTAAGGCGATGAGTTTGTACCAGGACAAAAGACTCTTCTGAAATGCTGAGACATTCTTTTATTTTATTCGAATTTTAGTGTTTGTGTTTTTATTTGTTTTTTATTTGGGGTCTGTGTTTAGAACATTAGCTTGCTGGATGTGTGGTAATTTCAGAATTTACTTTCTGGCAGTCCCAAGTGGAAATGAAAGGTGTCAAGCATGCTAAAAATTAATTTAAGATCCTGAGGAATCAACAACTAGGACTTACAGGTCTTAATACTGCAAATTCTGAAATCCTGTTGGAAGCGGAGTGCTCTGCAACGTGCAGAGTTGGAGCCAAGAAACTATCAAGCCAGGTAGACATGCACTAGGAGGTGATTTGGCAAACCCTCATTTCATCATGACAGAGCTATTTGTGATGATAAATGCTTACAGGATCCTTATGCCTTGGTCCTGAGCTACAGCCACGCACAACCACGGCGTAGAAACCTGATGCAAAGTCTAATTGAATTGAGGGATATTTGAATTGGCTACACTGGGCCTTTGGGTAAAATCTTGAGCCTTTCGTTCTGAAGAAGACTTTTACTTAGTGTGTAAGTAATGTATACACTAAAAAGCATGATTTCCAACAGTTGTTATGATTGGAAAGTGCTCTGTTTCTCTGCTGGGAAGTGTAGTTTACAAGGGAGAATGTTTCTAAAATTTTTTGGAAGTCTTGTATATAGTATATGTCAAGTGGCAAACTGCTTCTTGGTGTGGTGTCTTACGAAGGGGTGTGGATTAGTTCTCATAAAGATTGTCTAGTGGTGTTCTGCCACCTGTTAAGATTCCCATTGTGGACTGTTACCTCAGTGAATCTGATAAATCATGACAAGAGTTTCTCATGATACAGTTTATAGTTGGGCCGTGCTACCTGTGTATCTTTGGTGGGGAAGTGGAGTCATACACTCTTTTCCAAAGTGAAATCCAGAGTCTTTGTGGGAGCTAGAAGAGGAAGAAAAACTTCACAAGTCCAAGTTAAATAATGGAACTGAATGGATATTGGGGGAAAAAAAAAGCTCATCTTGTATACAGGCATTCCTAATCCCAGTACAACTTTCTCTTAACACAGCAAGCCAGTTGTTATTAAGACACCTTTGGTAATGAAGATTTTTTCAACTCAAATTGTGTTCCAACTGTACAAAGATTAAAAAAAAAAACAAACAAAAAACCAACAACCTGATGAGCTGTTCTTAAAAGAGTATTCCCTCCTGGAAGTGCTCAAGAAATCTTACAGAATTGTTCCAACACCCACCCCATCACAAAGGGTTTTGAGGAATGACATTTCTAATGCTTGGTGACAGGTTTATATCTTCAAATCCTTGTACAAACATGAAATAAAGCATTTAACTATGTGCTACTGGAAAATAAGGTTCAATTTTCAACTTTAGTGCCTCATTCAGCCTTTTTCCAGTTTCATTCACCAAAGAATTTCTAATAGAAGGATATTTCTTAATTATGGGTGACTTGTTCTGCGGTGGTGAAGGTGTTTCCTGATCCTCTGTCTTATGTGCCATTATTAATCTGCTTTGCCAGTTGGATATGTAAGTGTATAATGAAGGCCAGGAAAACAGGTCAGCACCAGCGAGCGTCTCTCTCTCCAGTACTGCTAAAACACCACACTTGTCAATTCATACATTTTATAACTTTCTCATTGCTGTTTGTTCATTGTTTCTTTATCTCTGGAGGTCAGGGATGAGTTTTAGCACTCAGGTTTTCAGCTTGCTTGATGAATACGTTATTAACTTGCTCCATATGGTACAAGACAAGCTTTCCCTCCATTTCATTAGTGTGATTGTTGACTGTTTCCTCAAGAGCTGAACTGGTAACTCTGCATTTCTGTCCTTCGGGCAACAAATTGGAAACCCCTGCTGTTACTTAGCTAACAGCTAAGGGGAAATTAATAGTATACCTTCCTTGCCCGTGTTGAAGGGAGAGTAGGAAGGCAAGCGTTGCAGATTTACGTGAAATTACCTACTTGGGAGGGACCGCCACAAGGAATGATGGCGCAGAGAGTGATTCTGCTTGGAAAAGTTGCTTTAACTCACAGGATGAACGTGATGTGAGGCGTTTTGTTCTCTCCATTTCAGTGAGTCAGATTTTCGTTCTGTTTGTCTGGGTCTTTCAAACAGCAGCAGAGGGATGATAAACACTGGGACTGGAATCTTCCAAAAGCAAAGCGATTTTTTTCCTCAGGAAGCGTTTTACTGCACATGGGGAGCTTGCTCTGACCAGAATTGCAGACATTCAGTGGCACTGTATGATTTCAAGAATTGAGGGCAGTCGTTCTCTTCCACGCTGAACCGAGTTTTGCTGTACTTGTGGTCGTCCTGAGCAAATCGTTGTGTCTTTATTTGTGTGTTTTTTACTGTATTAGGCCAATAGCATTCAACAAACAATGTTAGCTTTGTGTAGCTGTTAAATACACTGACCTTTAGTATTGGTTTGCACAAGCCATGCACAGTGTGAGCACACTGAAATACCCAGGCTGATTTAAGCAAGTTGCTGTGCTGCAATCAGAATATGACATTTCCATTTACTGAACAGATGCTTCATCAGCAAGAGCACCATTATTTCCCAGAACTAGTTCTCTCAATCTTATGATGCTTTGGCACCGTTTCTCTTTCGGTCTTGGTTTCGTCACCTGAAAAATAGAAATAAAAATTCTGTGTCCTCGGGAATCACCAGGTTAATATTTGCTGAGTTCTTTGAAGCCGTATGGTCCCATGATACGTTGTACGGGGTCAACGTGACTATTGCTAAATCACTCTCTAGTCAGAATTACGGTCATTAATAGCTCTGAGTCTGGGGAAAGAGTCACTGCAAATACTGTAACAGCTACTTTAACTGTTTCCTTTTAAGCAAACAAAACCTCTTGACGTTTCTGCTGAGCAAGTTATAATGGCTTAACTTATTAAAGTGCTACAGTGTGTTGTTCCTTACTGGCCACAGTAGCCTTTTTTCTTTTCATTGAACCAACTGATTAGTGAAATTCCACCAAAAATGATGGCAGTTCTTCAGCTCAGTGGATTTGGAGAATGGCTTTCTTGCTGTTACTCAAGTTTGTGCCTGAGAACACACAAGCTACAGTAATTCAGCAACAAGAGAAAAGAGGAACCTAGAATCAGTGACGCACGTTCGGTAATTCTACTTCCTGTTCCCAGTGCCTTGGCTTTGGGTTTTCAGCACATTAATCAGGTTTACGGAAGGGAATGCTCAGTTTTAACAAAATTTAACTCTGGTTTTT
This sequence comes from Buceros rhinoceros silvestris, assembly GCF_000710305.1. Lineage (NCBI taxonomy): Eukaryota > Metazoa > Chordata > Aves > Bucerotiformes > Bucerotidae > Buceros > Buceros rhinoceros. The sequence goes on along the minus strand of NW_010411799.1, from coordinate 2,261 downwards.
CCAGTGGGTTGATGCTGCTGTAGCAGGTATCCTTTGGGAGTTGGGAAACGGGAGAGACTGATTTCTGGTTGGGTACATTCAGACAGCTGTACTGGGGGCTTGCAGTTGCACCACGACAAATACAGTAGAAGAGGTATTTTTAGCTTCAGGACCTCCCTATGCGACATGCGTTGTGCCTCCGTGAGATGGGAAGAGTGAAACTATCTGCGTTAACTTTCTGCAAAGTGAATGGGAGAGGGGGCACCCACAAGATCCAAGGAGTTCTTGGCTGTAAAAATTATTCACATTTTTTAAAAAATTGCTTTTAATACCTTGGATTTGACATCTGTAAAATGGAGGCATTTTCTCTATGCCTAATCACCTAATAATAGAGATTGAATAATGGAAAAACAGAAACAAAAGCAGCCCCCAAAAGAAATAGTAGAGCAAAGTGAGGCTGGAGAAGCTGTTAAGTTTTTTCTCAGGTATGAACTGGTTAAAAATTCTTCAGTCAATCCTTCCCTTTTTTTTTTTTTACAAAACAAAGTGTTTTCATAGGGAAGATGAATGAAAATATTGCAAGTAAATACACAGCACTAGAAAAGAGAACTGAAATAGTTTAGTTAAAGTCTGTGTGAAAGTGTGGGATTATGTTCTCCTCTGTGGACAATGTAAGAAAACAAGCCCAGCTGGTTGCCAGTGGAACGTGTATTTGGATAAAGGTATGCTGGCAAGTGAGAGATGTCAGGAGGGAGGAAGTGGGTTCATCCTTTTGTATAATTCTCATTTTGTAGGTCTGAGCTTTGTGAACTGTTGTGAGAGATATGCAGGGTGAAAGGTTTTTAGTCAAAAGGATCAGGAATTAGATTCAAATTGAATCTAACCTTGTTCACAGCCATCTCTTTTTTTTCTGTCTCAAAAAAAAAAAAAGAGAGGGAGAAAAAAAGTCTCCAGCAACCAAACCCCTGCCTTAGTCTTGGCTAGAATGACCGGCAGTAGGCAGCTCCATTTTGTTTTGCTTTTTCTCTCAACCAGAGCTCTGATGGGGGTGAGCTTGGAGAGAGAAGAGTTAATTTTATCTCATTTACTCGCTTCAGTAGTTGATCATAACCAGGCCAAAATATATTGTTTCTAGGATCAGTGCTGCCTTCTTTTTATCCTTTCCTGTCTTATTTTGTCCAGTTGCAATGATTCTGACTCAATAGACAAAGATAACCAGAAACGTCAAGAGGAGAGTTCCTGGTACTGAGCTGAACATTCACAGCTGAGGCTGCTGTCAGTGCTGGGTTTCTCTCATGCATTGTCTGGGCCTGAAAACTGTAAAAGTTCCTGAGGTTGCTCTTTTATGGTTTGATTTAAACCTGACTTAATCCGTACTGGAAAGAACAGGGTTATCTCCCCCAAAACTGCCATGCAGTCCTTGTCCCTGTTGTACACCTGCTTGACCTGTGCAGCTGCATAGTTGGATTAAGGATGTGATCAACCTACAGCTTTTTTATTTTATTTATTGTAGGGTTAATTTGTAGTCCTCAGTTCTCAGTTTAAATTGCAGAATTCATGTCTCTCAAATTCCCTTGTGAGTGGGTAGGAGGTGAGGGTACTCAGCCCTTACGGGAAGCCCTTGGGGTTTGGCAGGATTAGACCACAAAGTGCTGTGGTGATTTGCTCAGTGTGCGTATTTAGATCAGCCTGAAATATTTTGGGTAGAAGATTATTTGGGGTAAAGTGGGGGATTTCCTGCTTCTCTGGTACAGGATAAATTCAAGTAATTTCTCATAACTTCAGGCTCTGAAGGTTTTGTTGTAGCAGTTGGCATGTGATGGGTGTATCCCGCGAGGAAAGAACCGGTGTTTATCTAAGATGCCTGGCAATGAATGACAGGACAAAGGTTAGGTGTGTGTTGGAAAGGCCAGGCATTGATTTCCTAAAGGTGTTTTTGAAAGCTTTAGCTGACAGGGAGCAGAGACCATCCTCTACACAATAGGCATGTTTTGATCAAAAGCCACTGAAGAAGCGATGTTGAGCTCTCTGTCTGTTACGCAGAGATGATAATGCTGTCAGGGGTCTCATGCTTCGCTGAAATAAAGTGTTAGTTCAAGTCTGGCTTAGTGATTTTTGCATGGACTTCACCTCATATTTAAGATAATTGCTGCAATACATTTCTGGCTGAGAATAAATTGATTTCTGAATGGCATAATTATTTCTTCACTGCTTATCAAACTCGTCTCCCCAGGGAGTTTGATTAAAGATCAGATCCTTTATGCTCATTATGGGGGGTGGGG
>NW_010411798.1:0-220 GCF_000710305.1 Buceros rhinoceros silvestris | reverse complement strand
ACCCCCTGGGCCGCCCCCACCCCATGCTTGCGCAGAGACAGTTGGTTAAGTTACGATGGGGTCCAGCTTAAGGGAATGAATTGAAACAATTACCTTAATTACAAGGGCAGTGCCATCTTTCAAGAAAGCGGGTCTCCAGGGAGGACAGCTGCTGAGAAGTCATTTAGATGTGTGAACCTTTGGAAAGGGCGGTGAGAGGGGCTGTGACTGCAGCCCTGGC
>NW_010411797.1:12501-15097 GCF_000710305.1 Buceros rhinoceros silvestris | reverse complement strand
AGCCGCCGCGCTCCGGGCAGCGCGGAAAGCGTGGGATGTCCAGGAAAGCTGAGGTAGGGATTGACGCTGCGCTAACATCCCCTGTGGCAGCACCCTCCGAGAAAAACAAACACGCACGGTGCAATTTCCTACTTAGAAAGACGGAGAAAATTGTAGGAGGAAGCCAGAATGGGATGTGAAGCCACATCGCAGGAACATTTATTCTCAGCGGAGGATGGAGAAGAGAACAGTAGTTCGGGAGTGCCGTTACCGCGGTCCTCAGATTTTTGAAGTCCCTGTGCAGAAAGCACCCACCGCGCGGCGGAGGAGTGGAAATTTGTGACAGGTTAGCACGAGTAGGACCAGGAGCGGTCAAAAGCAGCAGAGAGGGCTGGTGGCAGAAGAGCAGCAAGCAAAGGGAATGAAGCCTTACACTGGCAAAGCACTGCTTCCCATCCCACAGCCTAAGAATTGCTGGCACCCTGTGGGTCACTCCCAGGAAACAAAAAAAAACAACACAAGATGTAGATTTGCTGTATAGGAACTTGTTCCTCTATTGAAAAGTTGAAAAGGCTTGAAAGTCACTGCTTTCTGACAAATTTATACTGGGCTTTTCAGCTTCCGCCTCATCACTTTGTACCTGAAGCACTGACCATGCTTCTGCAAGCCTGTTAAGCCTGAGTTTGCAGGTGAATCGAATAACCAAAGTAAAGCAGACAAAGCTATGAGCAATCATAGCTTCGTGCACTTCAAAAGCCTGTTCTGTTTCTGGCAGACAGCACCCCCACCTCAGCAGAAGCTGAGGAGGCAGCTGCTCCTACCACCTGCACCAAGGCTGCGGTCCCATCACACAGGTCCAAGCACTGCCAAAATACCTAGCAGCACATACTTGAACACATGATGACATTTCTGTTGAACTATCCCAAACACGTGCTGCCACGCTTACCTCAGATGAAGGTCTGTCCCCCTGCCTGCAGCCATCCCAAGCCTAGCGTGGCAGCAGCAGGTGATAGCTGATCTACCACAGACCCTGCAGCCAGACTTCCCAAATCAGCTGAGCAAATCTGAGCCAGCAGAGGGAATATGTGGCAGTTCAGCACTTCATGCACCAAGGCTGCGGTCCCATCACACAGGTCCAAGCACTGCCAAAATACCTAGCAGCACATACTTGAACACATGATGACATTTCTGTTGAACTATCCCAAACACGTGCTGCCACGCTTACCTCAGATGAAGGTCTGTCCCCCTGCCTGCAGCCATCCCAAGCCTAGCGTGGCAGCAGCAGGTGATAGCTGATCTACCACAGACCCTGCAGCCAGACTTCCCAAATCAGCTGAGCAAATCTGAGCCAGCAGAGGGAATATGTGGCAGTTCAGCACTTCACGTCATGTGCTTGTAACATTCGTGATCCAGCACTACATTCTGTGAAACGGGATTTACTGTTTCAAACCACAGTTTGATATTCTGGTATAAAAATAGGGTTTTGGTAGTTCCCCTCTCTCCTTCACTCCAATTTCAGTTATACTGAGGGAGGGGAGTCACTGAGGAGTGTACAGTACAATACAGTATGCCGTACAGGTGCCAGAATGCTGGATTAAAATTCCAGCATTTAAATCCGGAGTGGAAGAAATCAGCCCAAAATATGCTCCATCTCTCCAAATTCCTCATGCCTCCTCAAACCACCAGAACAGAATTCATTTGCCTGCTTTCTTGTTTCACTACATCACCACTCCCAGTCCCTCTGTCATTCTCTTCCTAGCTGCCTTGTATGTAGCATCCTCTATTCACCTGAAAGACACCTTCAAATCCATCTTGCGTCTTCGTTCCTTTCCCCACACTCCAAACCACTGTGTGCTTGGCTTTACTGATCCCTTTCCATCTTCCAGACTACCGTATTGCTTTGTGCTTACCTCACTTAGCGTGTGCTATCCCTCGTAGCATCGCATTTCCCTGAAGCAACTTCTTAAGGTTAGATAACCAACTGACCAAATAATACCTCCCTGGATATTCAGTAAAAACTTATTATAATGAATATTTTTATTTGCTCACTTCAGTTGAAGTTTTAATGGGTCAGGAAGTCTGTTTCTTTCAAAAAGGAAGGTCAACGTATAATGTTGAATAAATATGTTACTGTTTATGTGGAAGCTCAGTGAAGTATTTCTAATAGGTATGGAAGATTTCTACTAACATTTTAACAGATTACAAAGTGCTCAGACTTACTAACTTGTGATATTTAAATTCAGTACTATTACTATTTTGAATGAACAAGACTGAAATCTGTTTACAATTCTTAAAAACAGTTAAGACAATCTATCTCAAAATTTGGGCCTTTTTTACACAGGAAAAATATAATCAATCCAAAGCAATGAATTTCAAACAACACGAGTAGAACAGACCCTTCTTGTATAAGTACCTTTTTCAGTTTATTTTGAGCCTCTAAATATGTAGCAAGAAACAAACAAACAGTTGCTTTCTGGAACAGGAACCATACAGCAGTAGGGCTGCTATAGCTACTGACAGAACCTGCGGGATGTTCCAACGTAAGTCAGGCCTCTGAAGCACTGCCCTAATGTCATTTTTGTAGGCTGTCCTCTGTTGGTATGAACGTTACACTCTT
>NW_010411797.1:10164-12397 GCF_000710305.1 Buceros rhinoceros silvestris | reverse complement strand
CACTCTTTCACAGAAACATGAAGGAGAAATAAATCATGATGAGACAGTATTTCATCGCCAAAAGAACTGGCCAAATCCCAGCTCAGCCAATATGCCGTCATATGATACATTAGCAGGAAGGTTTTCTGTGAATAAATGTCATCCTGTCCACCCATTCATGGATAATTCAGGTACATGAAATTACATGAATTGTGACGGGTTAGGGGCAACAACCTCTCCCTCTCCCCATTCACCTGTACTTTTAAGAGGACCCCACTGTGGCATAAGGAACTTTCAAGACAGATTTTAATGACTTAATTTTGCATCCTTTCACTATGGCCAGGTTGTCTTAAAAAAATAGATATTTTTGTTTTCTAATACTTATTAAGTATAGGAAAATTGCTTGCTCAAAATTCTTCATAATACGACACACCAATTGGTAAATTCCTGTTCCTTACAGGAACAGGCAGGCAGACAGGGCGTTCCTGCAGGTGAGGAGTTCTCAGGCTCTAAGGATCTCAAGGGAAAAATTCATAACCCTCCACTCAAGCCACTTTAAGTACCCTCACCTCAAAGACCACCTTTCCCAACTCTAAAATAAATCTCTGCCAAACCCAAATAAACAAGCATTCCACGTGCATTAGTCTGCACTCCCAAACCTTTCAAATTCACAGCGGAAAAAAAAAAAAAGCCATCCGATGCGCAGCAGCAACATCACCCAGCCACTCTGCATCACTGTTCATCAGTGTCTTCCAGCAGTTTAAAACCCTTAAAAATCCACGGGGAAAAAAAAAAAAAGCCCACCCGATGCGCAGCAGCAACACCCCCCAGCCACTCTGCATCACTGTTCATCAGTGTCTTCCAGCAGTTTCTACAGAGGTCAGTCTCATTATCTGCACAGACTGCTGGGAAAGCTGAACCACTGAGCATACAAGTGCCTCGTCTGCATTCACGCCGCAGAGCCATAGCAAAACCAGAAACAGATCCCACATCTCCTCATTGCTAGTCAAATGCTTCGTCCGTTCGTCCGTTATCAGTTGCACATAAGTAAAAGGTAACAGTTTTGTAATAAAATCGACAGGCTATCAACACTCCAGGTCTAGTTCTGCTTATGCTTGTCCTCACATCTCATACATACTATAGCATAAAAACAGCCCACCAGACGTCATGCCACTAGCCCATCAGGTGAGAACAGATCAGTCCTAGTTTTAAGAGAAATCAGATTTGGACACAGATAAAAGCTGCCATCAGTCACAGGTCTCCCACAGAGTAATCAGCTATGTGTACAAGCATGCGTGTGTGTATATTGGGAGGGAGGGAGGAAACTTGGAAAACTGTGCTCAGATACTTTTAGTTAGGAAGATAGAAAAATGCCATCCCAAAGGATGAGCAGATTTTAACCAGATAATGGCATACTGGCGACTAAGTTCTGGGAATATTGCTGCTTGATAGCTCAATACTGGAGTTATCAGATTGCAGATAACTACCATTCCCAGTCCCTGCCGTCAGCCAAAACAGAAGAAAACCTAAGACAGGAAACCCTTTCAGGAGCTCATTCTGTTCCATTTTTCAGTGTCCCGGCCTAAAACCGAGTAATGGAGCACATGCAAGTGGTAAAGGCTCACAGAGTGCAGCTTCAATGGAATGCCATCACCTTTTTAAACGTACTTAACCACACACATCCACAAGAACCCTAAAGAAGGCCCCATGTATATATGCTGCATAAATATTCTTGACATAAGCATTAACCTGACTATTATGCTTTCAGTAAGTGTTTAAATTTATCTCGGTTAGAAGAGCAACTAAGAACATGGGAAATCATCACTAACTTTATGGGTATCTTCCTAGTGCATATCGGATCATACTGCAACATTTCTTCAAATATCATTAAGATATGATCAACTGCTTCAGGAGAGACCTTACCTGATGAATGATGCTGCCTTAGATGTCAGAAACGATAGCAGACCCTCTCTTTGCTACTGTAATAGCAGGAGCTACCTCTCCTGGAGACGAATGCATTCTCAGTCCCAGTGAAGTGGGCTGTAAAACTCTTACCTTCTCCCTTTAAACACTACGGACAACTTTCCTCCTGATTCATCAGGCGGCAGAAGCAATCATCTCTTTAAGCAGCAGCAGCTGACACCTATTTACTAGGTAATTGCCGCAGTTAAAGGGGATTAAGCACACTGAACTCCGGTTGACGTGGCAAAGCCGCCCCCTCCCATCTGCAGCCCTCGCACTGCTCAGGGGAGCC
>NW_010411797.1:0-9958 GCF_000710305.1 Buceros rhinoceros silvestris | reverse complement strand
TACCCGAGCCAGACCCGACACACGGCCAGCGGTAGCAGGAGGTGCAGGAAAACTGGCCAGCACCTCTGTCCCACCCCCAGCCGCGCTCCCCGTCCGCCCTGGAAGGGCCCGAGCAGCGGGCGGCAGCAGCCCAGGCTGCGGGCTCCGCGGTACCGGCTGCGGAGCCAAAGAAAAATGCCAAGCAGAGAAGGCCTGGGAGCATAAATGAAATGCTCGTAATAAGAGGCAGTACAGAAACAAACCAAGCTAAACCCAGCTAACTTCTACGTTCTGTTAGGAAATCACCCTTAGGCTGCTAGACCAGGCGCGTTTGTACGGGTGAGTGGCTGATCTGTGCCTCCGCAGGAGGACACAAAATATACTAGCTCTCAAACACAAGAGCTGCCACCCAACCCGAGTTCAGCGTGTTTACATCAGGCAAAGCTTATGGCAAGAAGGCTGTCCCACAAAGAATCTGAAATATTGGTGAGGAAAAAAAAGACCAGGAAAGGGAGAAAGAGCACAGGCTCTCCAAGGGCTAGGCTATCAGGAACAGAAACATTTCCCTATTATTCCATGGTCTGTCAGGGAAATTCCATGAAGTCCACCTTAACAGGTTCTGTTGTCCCCTTGTTTTTATTTTCACTAGCATGTTTTCATTTTTGGTATGGTATCACTTACCTTTTTTCCTTTTTAAACATGACATTTGAAAATCACAGGATTTATTGACACATACAAGAAAAGATTCGTGGATTGATTCTTATCTCAGGAGAGCCAATTCCACATTGTCCCATGGTTTAAGAGAAAAACATGACACTCAAACCTTTGCACTGTTTAAATGTTATTTTATTAAATATCTTCAGTTCAAGGTTTCATTGTAACAAAGCTATGAAGGTTCTACCAACATTCAGACCAAACAAACAAACACTAGCTAACTTTAATTATTTCTATATCATGCAAAAATTCTGCATCAAATGCCTTCCATTTCCTGTTTAAAATGTGATATTTATAATATATATTATATAGATGCTTATATTAGCCCCATAAGAGAACATTAAGAATGCTAAAGGTGTACAGCTGTGTTTGATAATGGCCATACCAAGCTACGGTTCTCATTAACTTAAAAGGAAACAAAACAAACAAAGAAAAAAAGAAAACCAAAGAGAATTTGTCTCCAAGACTGTGCAAAAACCAAAAAAACCCAACAGTTCTGTTCTTTTAAATTTTTCTCTGAAAGATGCAGATACATAATACAGAGGGTTTTCTTTTTATTTACTTATAATCATCAGGTAAAGAGACAAGGAAGCTCGGACCTAAAGAAGGCATGCATAATGTTTTGTATTTATCTTTTTAAATGGCATAATTGTAATCTCCTGGTTGCTTTCTCTTTGTGGGTTTAAAAAAAAACCTCTGAATAAAATTACCAAGGCTTTTCACTTTTCCACTTCAACTCAGTGGCTTAGTGCTGTCTTAAAAATGTTTCGAAATAATAAAATCTAGTGTTTGTGCCCCATGGGTTTAATCCCCTCCATCCTCCCTGGGGTAGTGGAGGGAGGAAGAAAAGGGTGTTTGCTCAGACAAACCTGGGAAACGTGGATGGTCGTCTCATCCATCAGGGGTCAGCTGACCTAATCCTGGTGTGGGATAGCACCTCTCTAACAGAGGGAGCAGAGAGCTAACTGTTGCAAAGTGTGAGCTCTGCTTTGTGCAACAGCTTTTATTTTCTGCATGCTGTTAAATACATATTAAAATCCCAAATTGGCTCTCTTTTCTTTCCTAGCCTGTAAAAAGGTTGCCTCACACTTAGTATGCTGTCAATGCAATCACTGTAAATCCCTTGAAGGATCCAGAAAACGATTAGGGGTAGTCAGAAATATATGTAAAAGCCCATCCTAACTTCTGCAAAGTGATGCCTTCCCTTGGGTCAAGACAGATCCTATCAGGTCCACCAGAAAGGCCGTTTTCTTCTTGGGGCTTGGCTCCCTCTTTGCTCAGGTCAACAAAATACTTCCACATTCCCCACCCAATGGATAAAGGAAATTGACTCCTTTTGCAGCAAAAAAAAGAAAAGAAGATTAATTGGCCCAAAGGACAAATATCAGATCACATGTGCTAATTCCCTTTCCCCTCTGCTTCATGAGGTATCCTCCACACTCAGAGGCAACACAAGGAGGTGGCCTAGAGTCCTTCACTATGGTTTTTGAGGTTCTGATCTGATCGTTTTCTGTGTTACAACATCACTGTAAAAAATAGAAAAATTACCCAAATAAACACTAGGAAACATGACACTTACAAACATCAGATGGGTTAGTGGTGGGGAGAAGCACCTGCCTGGGGCTGCTGGCTCCCATTGCTGTTTTCCTCAGAGACCAAACAAATCAAACAGGAGGCCAGGTAACCCCTTTAATTCTATAGGTGCATATATTTCAGTATAAAAAAAAAAAACAACACACACGCTATTTATGCCTCATATAGGAGTGTATGTGCAAGTTTTCATGAAGAACATAACACTAAGTTTTTTGCCTGCTTCCTAAAGAACACGTGTTCTGCAGCACTGTGGATCCCAACTATGCTACTAGAAAGGAAAAAAAAAAATAGAAAATCCCGTACATGTACCCTCTTACTCTAAAATCTCTGCTCTTAATACAATGCTTTTTTGTTTTGTTAAATTAAATAAGCTGGCTTCAAACCTCTGTGTTTGGCCAGGTAGTGGCTGTTTCTAAAACCAGCATCTCTGAAGAGCAAGCTTCTATTTAAGTTATATTCATTTAAACCCATTTTTCTTTATCCCTACTTCCACCTTTAGTTTTAAATCAACATCCCGTTTTTGTTCTCCTCTTTGGAAAAAAAAAAAAAGTCTGTTTTGGGATCCAGCAGCCGAGCAACCAGCTTTCCATAGCGTTCTTGCTGTGCACAAATTGAAGAAGAAACAGGCTGAAGTCAGTCTGCTGGGCAACAGGAAGAGAAGCGCCTCCTCTCTCTTGAACCCCAGTCTTCACACTGGCTCTTCTGGGGTCTCCTCGCCACCTCTCACAGACTGAAGTCACAGCACAGCCTGAATGCGATGTTAACTTCCACCGTGGCTTTGCGGAGCACAGTTCAGCCATTTGCTGCTCAAGCTGCCTCCTTTTTTGCTCTCTCTGTCTCTCTCTTTCTCTCTCCTTCACTTTTGCTTTCCCCCTCACTTCATTTCTGAAAGATGTTCCAGCTGCTGCCATTTTCTTAGCCCGGGTTTGGGGGGATGGGGGAGTGGGGGGCATGTTGGATAATCTGTCGTTTATTTATTTAGCATTATTCCTGGGTTTTATTATTTTATACAAACAACATGTCTTTTTTTTCTTAGATTTAAAAACACCTTCGTACAGCAGAAACAGACACGATGGATCCATGGAAAACAACAGAAAGGCAGCGCCTGGAGCATCAGATGCATGCAGGGTTTCGTGCATTTGGCTGCTGCCTGATTGTAATTTGTATTTATTTTTTTAATGTCAAAACAGACATGACCGTTGCTGTCACTCAGGCACTCCAGAGCTGCTTGCTAAGAAGATATTGCCCTCCAGCTGAGTATCTCCACAAGCTGCTGCAGTCAGGAAGAGGTAGTGTCCACCCAGAAAGGAAAGGGGAGAACAGGATGGAAGATGGAAGGAAAGAAAGCCAAACATTAGCTGTACACAGTCATTAAAACGCATTTTCTACCGGTTAATTATTTGGTGCAGACAGAAACCCTTCCTAACACAACACAGATTCGGGCTCATGAGGAGAGCCCTGAAGACAAGAGGCACACACTTCCCCTTCCAGGTGGCTGGGTGTGCCAATGAAGACAAACTACTTGCTGAAAAGGATTACTTGCTTGAAGACCTGGGCCCACAGTCTAATACTGACATCCCACAGCTTGAAGAGGTTTCTCACGGGATGATCAAAGGCTCTGGTCCTACGGAACAGTTTCTGCCTCACTCTCAATCATCTTTTGCTTTGATATGAAAGATTTTTTTTTTAAATCTTCAGTAATTTTGTCTCAATGCTCTCAATATTTAAACAAATGTATGAGCTTTTCTGCAGTTTGGCAAAGTTGCAGCCCTAGTCACTGCTTTAACAAAAGCTCCTCCTGGCTATTCTCTTGTGTCAAATCACTGGATTTATTTTCATCAGTTTTAAGTTTGGGCATTTTTTTTCCATGTTTGTTTAGCAAATACGGCATTGTCCTGCCATGAAAGTGTAGCCAAAAATCTTATTTCTACCATTTCTCAGTTTACAAATCTTTGTCACAAACTCTCTTATTAGTCTCCTCCCTTCTCAGTTTCTACTCCATCCTTACATGGTAGTCCTCTGATTAACCTCAAACTCATTAGGGCTGCAGTTTCCTTTTAAGATGACTTACCCAAAATTGAACTCTGCCTCCCAGGTGACAACAAACCACTGATTTCTATTTAAGCACTTAATTATTCACCTCATTCCTTCTTCATCCTTACTGTTCATTGCACATGGGCTGACACTGCTCCAGAGCGATTCAGATGGGGGCTGCCCACACTGACCCCACTCATAGTCAGATGTGGTTACACCTCCTTCAGAGACCAGAAATGCATGCAAATATTTCAACTTCAATTTAGTTTATAGGTTTTTAAAAATACTGTTCTAGCCAACATTTTGTTGTTTGGAAATGTCTTCTGGCTCTGTAGTTTTCAAAAAGCCTCCAGCACAAACTTTTGGAGAAGGTGCAACATTTCAGCAGCCGAGTCAAGGAAACAGACCTCTTCTGTAGCAGCTAAGATGCTCCATTCCAAAGCTTCCTAGGCATAGCCACTGAGCCATACCAATCTTTACTTTAATAATTTCTTCTGCACCTTTTTTGGGACTAAACCCAGGACAGAAGGCTCCCTCAACATGTCTGTGTTGAAAACCGATGCAAGTAAGTTATTTTTTGTTTCCTTGTTTCCTTCTCACTACTTTACTCCCTGGAAATTCAGCTGATCTGTCCAGCTCTCTCGAAAGCTTCCCTGCTCCTGGTGCCCCCAACTGGCTTCTGCTTTTCAGATTCTATCTGTGATCTCTGCAGTTTACTTGTGATAGTTCACATCCCTTTCCACTGCCTTCGGTAGGGTTGAATCTCTCACAACACATAAGACTAAAAACTGTTCTTAGCTTACTCCAAGCAGTACACAAGACTTGCGGTTCATCCTCAAATGGCCATATTTTTTTAAAAAAAAAGCTTATCTCCCAGGAGTACATGTTCTTTATGTTTGCTCTTATGTAGAAAATCTTTAGTAAAAAGGTCCTAAGATTAGGAAACTTAAATCTTTAAAACGAATGTGACAAATACTTCAGTATACAATGAAAGGAGGCAGGAAGATTTTGTACATCTAACTAAACTGAACCAGTGGGGCAATAAACAAGAATGCCTACATGCTGCAGAAGTAAGTAGATCTGCTGTCCTTCAGGAGCAAGGAACAAGTTTCTTCATGTCAAATTTTATAATCAGTTTCCTCCAGTGCTGAATTGTGGTAAGATAACTGGGGTATATTTTAAATCCTCTGATACTATTATTTGTTTAGATTTTTTTTTCCTCTGAGTTTTCTCAGCATTGTAAGCTAAATAGTATCTGCTAATCAGAATATCAGTAGTAAAATTTATGTCAATAGATTTTTACCCATATGGCACAGAAATTGTTCTGTATCGATTTTACAATATCCTCTCTAGAATATAACATTCTCATAAAAAAAGTTATCTGAAATGACTTCCTGCATGTCAAGATAGATCCCTGACGGGTGGGAAGCAGCAAACCTGTGGATAGCAAGAGATACCCTTCCTCTCTGTTCTGGATTAGCACCCTGTCTGAGCACAGACCTGAGTACCTGGGTAGAAGCACTGCTGCTACAAGGGTAGCTACGCTCAGGAACAACCGTCTGGCATGTGGCTTCACTTTGTCAGGAGTGGCAGATAATCCTACTGAGTCCAGAGGTCAGGGCTTAGAGAAAGGAATACCAACTGATCAACAGAAGTTTTTAGCCTACAAATAACTAAAACCAGTTCTCTCACAGCCAGCTAAACAGCCTTGAACACCGAATTCCCACACACAGCAGCCTTAGCTGTGTGTATGATATTCTCCATACCCGTATTTGATCCTCACTGGAGAGGTGCTGCAGGAGCTCCAGAGCAGTGGTAGTGGACGTTGAGCCACTTGCCATCTCGGCGGTGCCAAACGCGGGTCTCTTCTGACTGCGTGGTGCGGGGCCGGCCTTGGCCATCGATGTACTGTGTCAGGCGGATGTACGCAATGCAGGCAGCATCTTCACCAATGACATGGACGTGGGGGTTCAGGATGGTGGTGTGTATTGGCTTGCTGTTCTTCGACAGTACTGACAGAACACACAAACCCATCAGCTTCATTTTACTACTAAGAAGGAACAGCCCCCTCGCATCTTCCTCCTTTTATATTCTACTCACCTTCCACTGGATTCTGGGATACAATAAAAATTGCTCCTCCAATTTTCCAGGCAAATCCAAGCAATTCTTTCCCCTATCACCTGTTGTTCTCCTTAGGAACTGTGCACTTATTGCCTAGAATATCCTGTCCCCTTCTGCTCCCACTTCTTCTGCAAAGTGTACTCACCACTTTTTCAACACTAGTGTTGCTGTTTCTTCAGTTACGGGGAAAGAACTCGTATTAGAGAATATTGTTGCAAAGGAGTCAACGATCAGAAGAACTTTAAGCTAGGCCTGCATTGAATGTGACCAAACCTCAGAGAAGCGTAAAAATCACTCCAGACAGGCTTTTGAGAGAGACAGTCTCTGCGTACTTAGAGCACTAGGAATCGCCTATACTAAGAACCTTGACCTAACCCTCAGAATAAAACAAATTGAACAGCTCAGGATTTAAATTTCAATTATCTCATCCTGTGGAGACATGCAGGAAGGCAGGTAAATCCACTAGTATAAATGACAGCATTTCTTCCAACTCTTTTTCCTGTCCCAGGCTGACAAGGTGATCCCTGTAACCATGTAACAAGTTCATTAGGTATTAGAGATCTGAAACCGTCCAGGGAAAACTCATTTGTGTGTGACTATCTTTACGTCTGACTATTCTGTATGTCTAGCCCAAATATACATGTTGTTTCCATCAAAATATGCTTTTTTTTTTCATTTCCCTATAAGCAGGAAATCCAATGCCTCAAAAGCTCCTGCAGTCCATGCTTACAAAATACTTGCACCAGGCCGATTGTATGCCTACAGTGAAGGGATCTGGGGGTTAGAATTGAAATAGTTGCTGAACAAAGCTTTTGAGAGAAAGCGCTCTGACTCTTGTGAACGTGTTATAACGCACGCACAATCAAGTTCTTGCTGGTTCTGATAGCTGGTAAAAACAAGGGCAATTTTCCCCCCAAAATGTGACATAAAGGAAGATTAGACAGAAAGTTGTTAGTGTTACCAAATCTACCCACTCACAGTTCTCAAAGTAAAACTTATGGAAATCCATTCCTTCAACCAGGTTCCCCAGTGCTTCAGGTTCAAATGAGGTCAAGCCAGGATCACAGATTTTTCTGCAAAGAGAAGCACCACAGACTTCAGTCTGCATTTGAGCCCAAGGGCTATCTACACAGTGAAGCGCTGGTATGGCATTTGACTTGCACCCTTTGTCCACCTATTTCCCTACTCCAAGGAGTAAGCTCCTGAAGGACTCAATCCTACTGCTACAACACGGAGCTGGTGCTAGTTGGCATTTTGCATAAAACAAGCCTCTAGGTTGCTGGCTGTTCTATTGGTCTCTTTCTGCCCTCTCACTGCCCTCCCCGCTACTTTTCTCACAAAGCCAGGACATTTCCCCCTTGTCGCTCCTGTTGCTGTTTGACACCTGACATCTACTTGATGTTCATTTAGATAGCTCTACCATATCCCTACCCCTAATTGATGAAGGCTAAAAAGCATAAAACTCTTTACCATCCCTGCCTGCATGACAGCTCCGCATACCCAGGAGCCAGAATATCACTCGCACACAATCTTATGAACAACCTGCCAGAAGATACTTGTACTTACGTATAAGCCTCAAAGTCTCCGTTGTTGATGGCTTCTATCAGCTGCTCTGTTATCTTAATGATCTCTTGCTTACGCACTGTGAACAAGAAGAAAGGGACATTTAACTATGCATAAGACTTCAATGGGAATATGGGACTAGTGGGTGCTTCCAACAAGCATTTTGTGGAGCACCGTTAGTCTAGATCTCATAGGATGGTGCTTCCTGCATTCTGGAGATATGCAGTAATGACAACCATCCATATGAGGGCAGGGGGGCAGTGATATGAAAGGGGAATGGTGATCCCACAATGCAGGGAGAAAGGAAATAAAGATGTCCTATCCAATTTCTTTTTCTTCTAGAAAGGTCTAAGGCACCAGAGGTGCCTCCTGAATGACAGCCTCAGGTGCTTCTGGGGAGTTTGACCACTTAACATCAGTGAACCTGCCAATATGAAGCACTTGTTTGGCAGTTTAAGACGTGGAAACCCTTCAACGCAGGAATCATATACAAAAGGCCACCACATAAATCAAGCCAATTGGAAAAAGTCTCGCCTATCACCATCACCAATACCTCAGCTATTATGAATGCTGCAAACAAGCAACTGGGACATGTAGGGATGACTTCCGCAAGCTAGAAGGACAACCGCAGCAGGATGGATGGGTTGGATGAACACGTCCTAGCTATATACTAGCGCGCACTCCATTCCTCAGGCAGTTAGCTTCTGCCAAGCCCTACGGCACAATCCTTTTCAGCACTGCACACTCTTCTGCACTCTCTTCTCTTGGTTTCCCACAGCCAACTGCCCAGGCTCCATCACCCATGCTGATTCTCAAGAGTTCTTAACACTTGCCAAGTTTAGGTGAGGTCTTT
The DNA here is from genome assembly GCF_000710305.1 of Buceros rhinoceros silvestris. Lineage (NCBI taxonomy): Eukaryota > Metazoa > Chordata > Aves > Bucerotiformes > Bucerotidae > Buceros > Buceros rhinoceros. The sequence goes on along the minus strand of NW_010411797.1, from coordinate 1,101 downwards.
TAAATAACACAGTTCTAGTTCTATATGTGCACCGTATATATGCCTGAGCTTATACGCACACCCTCACATCTTTTCAGCCTTCCTCACATTTTTTCTGTAGGTAGAATATTCTGCACATTATACAAGCACTTAGGAAGTGCTCTAGCATTATCTTCAATGTTACCGAGTAATTTACAATTCCTACCACCAGAAATGGAATTTATCTGCCCTTAGGCATCTAAAACATAGCTGTCTGAAATGGAACCAGTCACCTGACTGTTCTTCCTTTAGGCCCTAGAAGAAATAGGCACTTCTCGCAGTCTCACTTGAGGCATCTCAGATGCCTGTTATCAGGCAGATGGTGTTTAAATCCCACCTACCATCTTCAGATGTCCAAGTCAGAAAAGCTGAATTCTACTCTAAATGCTAGGAGATGCTAGTCTGAACTGCCCTTCCCTGTAAACTTTCAACCACACATGCATCTCATCCCACCATGGATAAGTGCAGCTAAAGAACAATAAAATGATTTATAGCAATCTCACTGCCTATGAAAGATGTCTGCACCCACTCTGGAAATCAATTAAGAGATTGATTTGTCAGCCACATCTTAGACAGGGGACAACTAGCTCATAATAGTAATGAAGGTGTTTTTGCCACTCAGGCTGTATAGATGTCCTCATGTCAAAAGATGTATGCAGGAATGGATCAAAGCAACACAGTGAGCCATCTCAATTCTGAAAAAAGTCCTTAAAAGCAAATTGTCTGGAATTGCTTCCACATGAAGCGGGGCTGCTTGTTGGACCTCCCTCCCATCCAGGTGCACACCACTATGTGCAATGTCTGGAAGATGGAGTCCATGGGGAAGGCTGCATTTGGGATGAGTGAGGAAATCTGCAGACCTCAGACCATGTACTGACTCATCTCAAGGAGATTTGTGTCCCCTTCCCAAGTGTCACTCTGCAGCAACATCGACCCTATTCTTCAACACAAGTCCATTCCATCAGACTGTGCTTGTCTGCTTGCTTTTACTACATGTCCCGGGCTACGACCAGCACACCGAAGGTGATCCCTTTTTCCGAAGGACAGAGAGCTTCGGGATGACAAGGGGGAAGGCATTTGCAC
>NW_010411796.1:46430-46686 GCF_000710305.1 Buceros rhinoceros silvestris | reverse complement strand
TTGCGCCAATAGTCCCCGCGGGCAGAGGGAGAAGGGGCTGGCGCCATGCCGTGCTCTGCCGTGTGCTGCCCCTTCCGGGGCCGGGGAGCGGTGGGAGCCGTGGCCGGTACGAGCTCCATCAGTTCCGCTGCGCTGGCGAATGCCCTCGGGTGCGCGATCCGTCCTGCCCGTCCCCGCCCCGGGTGTCAGGTGCGGTGGTCCCGGGAGGCCTGTAGGAAATCGCCCTTCTCCAGGCAGGGAGGAACTTTATGGCTGG
>NW_010411796.1:0-46327 GCF_000710305.1 Buceros rhinoceros silvestris | reverse complement strand
GTGGCGGGGCGCCCGCAGGCAGGGGCGAGGAGGAGAAAGGGAGCCGCTCGTGGTGCGTGGATGCTCTGTGGGCATCGTGGTGTCACTGGCAACTTCTGGGTGTGCAGGGAGGCGGGGGAGCAGCGAGCCTGGGATGGGTAAAGCTGCTGATTTCACTGCGTCTACAAAAATAGGTAATTATAGTCTGGCGGGGATCAGAGTTCAGAACGTTACCCTGTGTCAGAGAGAAATCAAACTTAGAACAGTCATCTCTTTTTAAATAATTTCCATATACGTGTGAAAGATTATCATCAGAACAGAAAGTGAAAAAAATGTAAAAAAAAGAAGAAATTGAGTTCATGGGGCATCTGTAACTCTCATAAGCTGGTTCTGCTCATGTTCCTCATTTTGCACCTACCTCATTGTACCTTTGTAGAATCTAAGGTGTCCCGCCAAAGTGCAGAGGAACGTAATTCTATTCTCTCACACATGGATGCACCGTCCTCTTTCAGAAGGGTGACAAAAAGTATCTTCTGGGGAAATTCCTCCTGATTTGGAATTCTTTTTATTTAATATGCATGTGGTTCTGAATGCTTGTCTGAGGAGTCATGGACACGAGAGCCCCCATGAAAGTCTGCACTACTGAGAGTGGAAAATGGTGAGATTATGAGGTCTTGGATGTACTGTAGTTCCCAAGGAATTCATTCCTCCAACAAAGACTGGATTTGAGAAAGTTCTGTCTTCACAGGAGTGGGTTTTCTCCTTGTTGCAGGCCGAAGTTCCAAAGCTGTAGTTAGCATATATGTGATAAATTGCCATAGACCATCAGGTCCTAGAAAAAAGGATACAAACTCAGAACTTCATGAAATATTCCTAGGAGAATGGAGTCCAGGTTTGTTGTTGCAGGTGTCACTTGAGGCAATATATTGTGTTACTTTGTAACAGCTGGGTTTTCTGACATGTCGAATGCATTTCTGCTTCGTATATCGCATATCTAGGTGTTAAAGGTATGAATAATTAAACCAAAAGCCAGTGTTGACAAGTCCCAAATTCTGTATAAGTCTGTAGGTGCAAATTGCATAATCACATGTTTTAATAGTATTTTAAATGGCTCGAAGCAGGGCGGTTATTTTGTAGTATTATATTTTAAAATAGTGTTCAGTGCCTTTATCAATCCTGCAATCACGTGTGTTACTGATGTTGCCGTGGGGATACTACGAAGGCATGTCTCGTGCTTTTATTTACGTGCTTGAAGTATGCTCAAGGTCAGGCCTTAAGGCATTTCCTGGAAAATAATCACCAAGCTGAGGAAGAGTATAGCTCAAGGTGAGGGGTGTCATGAAATCTTCAACTGCAAGGTGACTTATGCATGAAGACACTGAGCAAATGTATAAAAATAAATATTTGGTCTCTGTGTGCTGGACTTGTATGCATAGTGGGGTTTTTCCTGTTCTTATCTGACTCCTGAGGTTTTACTTCTGTATCAAAGGTTACATTTCCAGTTTGTGTTCCAAAACTTAGTCTGATGCTGTGTAATGGAAGACTTTGTCTATGTCATTTTAATAAATACTTAACATTTAGATTGCTATGCCAGAAAACATATTTTCTGGTCATAGTTTCCATTATAAATAGAAGTATCAGTCACAGAAAGCAAATGAACTTGCTTGTACAGTTCCTGAATGATCTGTGTGTGGTGGCTTAGTACTGTTGCTTCACAGGCATCTCTTTATAAAAATCCAGTATTTTTGCTCTTACACAGATGATGACACCTCATGGTAAGGCTGTGAGTCAAGCACCTGCTCAGACACAACCCGTTGCCTACCACTTCCTACTGACAGCTCGAGATGACTCACAGTTCGGCACACAACATACAGAATTGCATTAAGGAAGCTGTGGGCTCACTATATAGTGATCATTCCTCTTTTAGCATCTCTAAACCACTGTCAAAAGACCTTCAGAGATGTTTAGCTCTCTCTGTTGGTACAGAAATGAGCTTAGATAGGCTGCGAAGATCATGGGACTCATCCTGAAAAGAAAAGGAAATAATTTGGAAATAGGCTGCAAGGTAGTCTGTGCATAGCTTCACGGGGAGTTGACCTGCCAGTGTGTAAAATGTCAGCCACAAATCTTGGTGCTCAGCTTTGATGTTCTGGATAATTCGACTGATGTCAAGCAGCCCTGTGAGCTGACAGTGTAACAGTCAGTGCTGCTGTAAAACATGTCCTTGCCATTGTCAATCTTAGCAAACTTACAAAAGAGAGATTAAATCATGTAACTATCCAAGTAGAAAAAAACCCAACAGTCTATAAAGCACACAGAATTCTTCTTGCAAGAATTCTTCCTGGTTGTTTTTTTTTCCCCACCATCTCATAGCATGAGACATCCTGAATCACCTAAGATAGAGCACGAGGTCAAAGACTTCCCTATGAAGTCAGCTAACTGTTTTATCTCAACGTAAGCAGCAATCTGCAGAAACGTACCAGGTTAACTTGTAATTTGTACTGGTTGACCACACTCCATCCTGTAGGTAATATCACTTCCAGTTTTTTTATCTGCACTTTGCTTACTTAACCATTAGGGTACAAAACAGTCCAAATCCATTGAACTAATGCTCCAGAGTATTACGTCTAGACCTCAGGCCACAGGACAAGCTTTTTTCTTTATAGGCAATTTAATAGACTTCAGATGAACTGTGAATTTGTATGTCAGACATGTCAATTAAATTTAATTCTCTCTTTTTGGTCTCCTACATAATGAGCCATAAGGAGTAAGACAGAATAGGAATTTGTCATTAGATGGAAACAGAAATTGATTGTTGCAACCAGTTACTCAACCAATTAACAAATGTCTGTAGTAGGGATCATGGAGTCTGAAAGTATTATAAAAGTAAGTGGCAAATATTTCCAGAAGAATTACATTTTACAGGAAGAACAGGAAGGTTCTTAAACCTTCCATCCTAGTGGGTCTTTGCTTCTGAGAAAAACAGGACTGTAGGCAGAAAAATTTGTTAAACCTGAGTGTCTGCAAGGAATCATGCTCTCCTTTTTTTGTGGAAGTCTATGACATGTTGCAGACCTCTGTGCTGATTTTAGTTTCCCTTAGCAACACAGCTCCTTGTCTTCATGGTGGAAGTTACTTTATCAGAGATATTATGCACTGCAGGTATTTCTTTTTTCAGTATAAATCATCAAAGAACAATATATATAATATCTATTTCTTTTATTTCTCCCCTCTTCTGGCTCACTGTGCCCTGGTACGCTAATTTTCATGGGGGGGTTGTTGTAAATTTCCTACAAGAAGGAAGCGATGCTGTTTTTCTGTACTGCATCCAGAACATCTTTTTAGTGGGTCACTGGAAAGATGCTGTTCTATGTTGCATAAGTATATTTCAGTGCCTGCCTAAGAAGGCTGTTGCTTGTAATTGAAGACATTCTAACATTGGTCATGCTTTATCCATCGTATAAAAATGCTTTTCTGCTGAAACTGAATGGTGTTACCAAAAAAGGGAGAGGGAGGGAGGTTTTCTTTTGACACAAGACCACAAGAGAAAGAACTGTTAGCAGTTCACTGATGTGTGTTTCAATATTTCCAATCTGGTTTTCAGCACTTTCTCTTCAAAGTGACTAGTATCCTTGTCAAGAGAACATACTAATACATCTGGTAGTGAGTCATCACTTGGGTATACAGCTCAAATGCATGGGGTTATGCTGTAGCAGCATGGACATACTAGATCTCGACTTCAAAATAGTCAACAGAAAAATGGATTAAAAATTAGGTGAAGGTCAGAAGCAATGGGAAAAGCCTGTAGGTTCTACAATCATATTCTCTTTAGAGAATACGTCAGGTTTTTGCATGTGTCATGTTGGATGTTTTCTGCATATTGTAGTGGTTTATCGGAGTCTTAGCAAACCCAGCAGCAGTCTAATTTTATTGATGTAGCTTCTTAGTGCAGTAATGTTTGTATTGGTTCCAAAAGGAAAACTGTCCCTAGAAATAAACCAATGATATTACAAGTAGCTACAGTAACTAAGTGCAATCATCCAAATATTTGCAGAACAACTTTAAAAATCTTCAAATAATTGGTCAAACTTTTTTTAACTGTGGGAAAACAGACCCTTCTGTCACCCAAATTTTCTTGAGGTGAAAATAAAGCTCAGTGTTGTCATGTAAGATACAGCACTGAGTGGTCTAATCATATAGGCAAGACTTGGGTTTGGCAGATCTGTGCATGGAGGATCTCCTCTGTACATGATTTCTCTCTCTCAGTACCCAAGCAGGTGAAGATGCTACTGTCTGTACACCACCGACATAGCCTGCAGAGAAACCTCTAGGCAGTGTGCTGGGAGGTGGGTGAGACTGGTCCTCCACAGTAGGTGAAAAAGAGGATATAACTTTGACCCACTGCTAGGAAAGATGATTGTATAGCTCAGCAGCTGCCTCAGGAAGTCAGTGGAGCCTGGGAGGAGGTCTTGGTAGTGCTGTTTAAATGGAGCCATGGAGCTAAGGGGCAATGTTAAATTATGAACCGTTACTGAGATGGGCTTTGGTAGAGTTAAGCTTAGTTGATCCTACTACGAAGAGCAATTTCTCCATGGAAAGATGCAAGGTGCTCAGCAAGCTGCTCCCTGATGTGCTTCTTTTGATTGGAAAGCCATTCTGTTGGTTTTGGTTGATTGCTTTGTTTTGGTTTGGTTTTTTTCCTCTGCAGAAGAGAATGATATTACCATAAGGTTCAGTGCTTTGTTGATTTTTTTTTTTTTTTACAAGAAAAAACTTTTCTAGTTTAATCGTTTTTTTCCTCTGCAGAAGAGAATGATATTACCATAAGGTTCAGTGCTTTGTTGATTTTTTTTTTTTTTTCCAGAAGAAACTACTTTACTAGTTGAATCGTTTGCTTTAATGCTGAATGGTTGTTTCAAAAAACGTTGACAGATGCACATGCTGTTTCTTTTTGGAGAGAACCAACAGAAGGCAGTTTGCTATTTAGCCTGGGTTTTAGCATATTTTATATTAAGAACAACTGTATAAATGATTATGTGCTGTGCCAATACATGGCCTGGCATTTCAAAGAGAGCTGAATGAGTTAGGTGCTGGTATCTCTAAGCTATTTTTCACCAAATTCACTTGAACATCCACTTCAAAGTGCAGAAGTACAAGTATCTGATCACGGGTGACTTACTGGCATGAAACAGCCCTTTATCTTCACTGAGCAATCACTGAATGTGCCCTATTTCAAGTTTGCGGAGACAATTTAGTTCCATTATGGGTAATTAAACGGTGGTTTTTGCACTTGCTGATTTGGCTGTTTAACAAGAACTGACCCCTTTATGGTTTGAGATGCATTTTTATTCTAGGATTCTATAATCATCACACTTCCTAGTATAGTAAAGCAGAGTATTACTGTTTGAGCTTCTCATGAAAATATTAAACCAGGCTTTTTCGTACCGTGGGATGAATGCAAAACAGTGCTGTCAAGAGTAGTTTGTCAAAAGTGAAACTATACAACATTTTAGCTCCTATATTAGCAAATATTTCTAGGTATACTGCAAGGATGCTGATCCCACCAAACTGAACTGAATTATTTTGATGGGTACCACATCTGGGCTTTACATTGTACCAAAATATCATCCAAAAAGATGAGTATTTCTGAAATAATCTACTATCAAAAAATGCCAAGACTAAATCATTGCTAATGCCCCAAGTCCCTGCAATTTTTAACAGCACCTAAACTGTGAATGAGAAAAGTGCTCTGGGAAATTTCACCAGTGATCTCTTTGTGCAACTTTTTACTAAGACCAATAGTCAAAATACTGACAAATGTTGCTGACAGCAGTGAAGTCAGTGTGTTATGACTAGTCCCCTCAGAATTTAAAAATGTTACGAAGGGGAAACTAATTTGTCAAAGTACCTAATAACAATGTTTCAAAGTAATGTGACAAATGGAAACTAATTATTAAACTAATAACTTCCTGATGTTAGGCAGTGACTTGTTTATAAATCCAAAAAGCTCGCTCAACATTTAAAAACCTCTTCTGAAGAACTGAAGAAGCAAAAGCAGCCTCAAGATGATGATAAGGAGGTACTCTGAGCTCCTCTTTGTGGCTGTGTCCTCTCCAGAAAGTTTGAGCAGCGCATCTCCCATTGGGGTACCACCAGTCCCTGTGTGCATTCTTTGGCAGAGCACGGTCCTCCTTGACATCACTGTCTTTGCTGGTTCGGTATTGGTAAAGGACATATCATACTAAACAGACATTTCAGAGCAGGTCATAGGAACACATGAAAACTGATACAAGCTCTTTCTGCCCAGGCTGCAGATTTGGGTCCACACAAGGTGTTGCAAACACAACTTGTGTAACTTAGATAGTTCATACTGCACATGAGCTAATAAGCTTTGCTGTGCAGCCATGCATACCAACACCTGCTCTTGAGGTTCTTGATATGTCTTGATGAACTTATTCTATCTTAATGTACTACTGTTTGCATATACTTTTAACTTAAAATTGCTCTTTCTGCTTTTCACTTCCCTGGTACTTGGTACCATGCTGCATCTTAATCAAATGTTACCTAAGTCCATCTAACTTCATTGGATTGCCTGGAATTGTGAAGCAGAAGAATGCATCTTACTCTTACAATTTAGAGCACTTTACGCTCTAATAGACCAAGACAGCTCCAAGCTAGCATTGCTACTTATCCTCTGTGGCTGGGGCTGTGGTGTAGTTCACTGTATTAGCATAACTAGTTTGTATATTTGAGCATAATTAGTTTCACTTACACAGAGTGGTTTGACATTTGAATCTCTCTTTGCTCTTGTGCAGTGAAATACAAGTGAATTTCCAGAAGACAAATGGCCACCCATCAAGACTGGGCAATTCCTGTAGGCACTGTAATAGGTTTTAGGCTGCATTTTCAAAGCCAGCTCATATCAATGTAGGACAGCACTGCCTTGGAAAGGGGCAAGTCTTTCTATTTTGCTGGCTTCACGTTTCAATCCCTCCTCCCTTGCATTCTGAGTTTGAGAAGGAAGTAATTAATTTTAAAAGTCCATCAGCTAGAGCTTGCCTTGAAGTCACTGATGTCAACAAAGTGGAAGTACAAAGCAGCATGGCGGGGGTGAAGGGAGCCCCTTGGCAGTGTAGTGGCCTTCGACCAGCTGAAGGTGGTTGTGAAGCTGTGCCGTGAGGAGCATTACGCACAAAGGCATTCGGGGGAATGTGCACGTGGCGGTGTTTTTAGTAAAGCTTAACTTCCTGCATTTTAATTGTTTATAATTCTGTCCAGAGTTTCCATGTGTTAGGGATAATATATTGGAGTGCAGTCATAAGACAGCACACATTCTTTTAGGCTGGTTTTTGTTTTTTTTTTTATTACACTGCCACCTGTAATAGCTAGTATATTTGAGTTAGCCAACATTTTTGTAAAAGTGATACAAATTCATAAGAGTTGTCCTCCTTTATTTAGAGTGTCTGGGTTTTAATGTGTTCCTGAAACCAAATTTAAAAAGTCCATTTCCTCTTTTATTTGCAGCAATTCTTCTGCTAAGATCTTGTACTGTGGCTTGACTTGTGCTCTGTGCAGATCTTCTGCATCCTTTCAAACCTCTGACAGAATTTTGAGGAAGTGTGAGTTTCCACTGTTTGCAGATGACTCCTCTTAAAAATACCTGATATTACACATTTTTTCCTTATTTTTAATGCTTCTTTAGGTTAAAAAAAATCACTGAAATAACTTGTGACTTGAATATTCTTAGAGGCAACCAAGATTAGAAATGTTTGCAAGTAAAAAGTTCCACGATGGCTCCCTGTACCAGTTCCAAAGAGAGTTTGGTTGGGGGATACCACAGGCTTCTTTATCAAAGACCTCTTTGGGGAATACTGCTCCCTGAAAAGCTAAACAAAACCACCACTAGTGGCTTTTGTGTTTCTCACTTGCTGCACTAACATTTCTCCACTTGCCTATCAGCTAGACTGAAGGGTCTTCAAGGTGCAGTAATAGTTGAAAGAGGCATATGTCCTCCATAGGGAAGCAACTCAAGAACATTCTCTGAAGTGCCCATTTCCTCACTAGATTTTGGAGAAAGTCCGTAAGGGAGAAAGTGCTTGAAAAGTAGGGTTTCTTTGCTCAAAAGCTGCTAACTGAAATAGGGAATCAAATAGAAATACATTTCTGCACCTTTTACTTCTGAACAATTTTTTTTTTTGTATAAACTGAATGATCAGAATATTTTGAAGTTTGCCAAACTTGGATGCATGCTTTAGACCAGCTATCATAGATCTCCTGGTTGCTTCTAGGGGAGGGGAAAAAAAAAATCCACAAGTGATGGAAAAGTGAGTGAATAAATGGTTTTAAAATCTTGACTTCTAAGCTCTCAGTTTTGGGTTTTTTTGTTTTTAATTTTATTTTTATTCCTCAGCCACACAGACCATGTGAGTGCAGAGTCTGTCACTGAAGGTTTTATTTCTGCTTAGAATCTGAGCTGCAGGGGCAGAAGACTAGCAGGAGTTCTGTGCTGGCCAAGCTTTTAGCTCTCTCCTTTCACAGTCTACCACATATACAGCTGAAGAGGAGTTTCAGGTGGAACTAGCGATAAGGCAGTGTGTTTCTTGCTGTAGGCTAAACCAAAAATATTTAATTATTGACTTTCTGCAGTTTGAATAGACCATGAATAGGCTCTTCTGACAAGCCGATCATTTACACCAGAGCTCCATGTATGTAAAAATAAATTGTTTAGAGAACTGTTCCCGTTAGCACTGCAACCACAACTAATGTAGATATCTTGGGTGTATAAGCCATGCTCCTTTTTTCTTTTTCTTTTTTTTTTTTTGTCTCCAATTGTGCAAGCATTTCAAATACCGTAATTTGAAATAAGCAGGTCTTGAAATTGACTTCATAGACCTATGACATACCTGATTATGAGAATAAAAATCTTGAAAATGGAAAACATGAGTATAAAGTTAAGCAAGAATATATTCATTGAGATTGGGTGGTCTTACATAAAAGTGGAGTAAGATTGATTTAATAAGGTGGAATAAGTATACCACTAAGAGTTTTTACTGGTAAAACAGATGATTCTGATTATTTTAAAGGCAGTATATTACTTAAATGAATCTAATGTCTCCTGTAATACTTGCAGTAATGGTTAAAATTAAAGACTGATCTAATAAATACTATTAGTTTTTGGAAGAAAATCAGGAAGACTCAAATAAAGAAATCAGTACTTGAGAAATGCAGCCACCTAAAAACACAGTAGAGTTGTTTTCCTCCAGCACAGAGTCCTCTGGCCTCTAGAGAAAGATGTACTGAGAAAGTATCTTTGCTGAACCCACGCTTTCTGCTTTTACAAAAGCATAAAGCATATTTATTGCAATATATAAAGTGCCTTTGGCATTCAGGATCAGATCTGTTTAGACTGAGTGCTCAGAAGTTAAAAACCACATTAGGACCTTTATTTTCATATTTAATTTAAATAACTAATTCCACTTTCAGGGGGTTGTTTGGGGTTGTTTTCTAAATATTTGTCTTTACTTGCTCAGAGCTGTGCAAGAATCAATTACCATCAGTGAATTCATTGAGTTCATTGTATTTTGAGTGTTGTTGAAGTCAGCAAGCTGTGCAGGTGAAACGCATGGTGTTTGGAATATTTTCTCTATTTTATATCACTGATACGAGTTTGTCTGCTGAGTTTTATTTTTAACTATGGGCTTAGCAGGAAAAAAGATGTCAGATTCACACTATTTATAAATGCGTTTCTCAAACCATATGCTCAAGGAAACACAGAATCTGTGATTATTCTTTGGCCTCTGAGTTTTTAACTTCATGCTCAACAGCTGCGGTTTTTTGAAGTTGCTATAAAAAATGTAAAAATAATTTGTTATATTGTGTTCTAATCCACTGTAATAACATTAGAACAGGTCAGCTAGTCCACAGCTGTCCTGTAAGCCCCCATGCATTCCCATTTTAAGTTCTAGGTGCCTGGTAAATTTTAGATTATTACTAAATGTGTAAGTACTGTAATACCGAAGTAATAAGTGTGTGCAGGCATGCAAACTTACATGACATTTGAACGCATTTCTTCAACAATCATTTTTTCCAGCACATCACCACAATCAACGTGTCTATGTTCAAGTTCCCCTTCTGCTAATAAACCCTGAGACAGCTGGCTGCAAGTATTGAGCACTGGATTGATACTGCCCTTTAAGTCAGATGGATACTTTGGAAGAAAAGAGCGATCTGCTTGGTTTGCAGACAGACATCAACATGGAACTACCGTTCACTGTCAGCTCCTTGGTATGTCTTACAAAGAAATGCTTTAGTAGCTGAGCACCCTCCCTTTCAAATAGGAAACCATTCAAGAGAGCTGTTTAGCAGTGTTGGCTGTCAGCTACAAGGGTCCCTTCCTGCTTGCTGCCAGTTCCTGCCATGTTCTGCCCCATGGTTTTGTTGGAATTTATTTTATTTCTATTTATGTTGTTTATTGTGTTTTAGCTTGTTTCACTAATCTGGTTTTTAAGAAGTTGAAGTAAACATTTTGAAAAGAAAGAGTAAAAATTTTCATCTGCCGGTAGCCAATTACTTAGCGGCTTAACAGGAAGGTAATGATTATAATAAGCAGCTATGCCTCTTCTTCGAGTTAATTCTGACTTCTTAGGTTTTAACTGCTGCGTTTGAAACTGGGAATGAATATTTGACATGAACTGTTGACTGACCAGGGGAACTTATTGCTCTTTGTTAGATGAACTGTACCTAGAACTGATGCCCTATACATCATGTAGTAGGAGTCTGAGTATTCAGGCTCACCATCAAATTAGTTCAATAGCTTAAGGCAGAACACTGTAGAGTTCCATGTTTGGTGGATTCTAAAGAGGACACACTTTGTGTTGCCTTTGATCATTCCTGCAGGGATTTACTTAATTTTATCTTAATTTTTTTCTGGGATTTTTTTTTTTCTTTTTTAGTTTAAAGATTTGAGGAGGGGAATAAGATATCTTTTTATTTGTAATGGCAATCACAATTTATTAACAACTGAGAAACATGTGAGAATGTTTCAGCTGTGGCTAGTGGTGGGGAAACCAGCATCCATTTTGAGAAAAAACCTGAAGATTTCCAGGGAGTTTCTTGAATGAGATCACTTACTGAAAGTGAAGTGTAATATCTGGTTCTCTTTGCTAACCTCTCTGTTCTTTTTCAGAAAAAGCTTATAGCTGTTCCTGACCATACAGACATCTCTGTGACCCCAGAAGAGAGAGTACGTGCCTTAAGCAAACTTGGCAGCAATATCACAATCAATGAAGATATCACCCCACGTCGTTACTTTAGATCCGGAGTAGAGATGGAGCGAATGGCATCAGTGTATATGGAGGAAGGAAACCTGGAGAACGCTTTTGTTTTTTATAATAAGTTCATAACGTAAGAAACCATTTGTAGTCATTACAGTTTATAATTCTGAGTAAACTGAAGAGCTGTAGTGAAAACAGGGCACCCCTTCAGATCAGGAGAAAAATATCTAGTGTGTTCTTATGGAATAGCTTTGTCCTCCAGAGCTCTTCAACCACAGGCCTTGTTCTAATTTCATCTCAACTGTTAGTATGGTAGTTCTATCCATCTATTAACTGCCAGGCACGAACTGATCTAATATACAGAGGTTTAAGTTTACTGTACCAGGCTGTACTATGAGCACTGTTTCTCACAGATTATTCTCATGTATCACCATGTCGGTTAAGTACAGTGCATGGCTTAAAAAGCAACATTTAGATAAGATTTCTGAGCTTTTAATAGTTATACCCCATGACCTTCTGCTGATCTTAAATATGGTAGTATTGCACAGCACTTAAAAACGTGAAAAAACGCCTTTTGGCCTCTTTTTACTTTTCTTCCCCAAAGGAATTAAGTACAATTTATTGCTTCTTACAGGAGTAAATACAAAATCCACAGTATTTGTTCATTGCGTGATTTTTCTCCCCACTCAAGAAAAACCCCACCAACCCCCCCCCAAATCTGGACAGCTCTCAAAATAGTCAGCTGAAAAATATAGCAGAGGCAGATTTAATCTTTTTAACTAGCTAGTTTTGCTGCAGGATTGATTGGTTTGTTTTCTTGCTTCTGAAAGGTTTCTAATGCATGTTTTTATTTTTTTATAACAGGAGACCTCCTTCCTCCCCTATTCTTTTCCTCATACTCTGAAAACTAGACCAAAACTTCCTTATTCCACTTAATTTTAAATGTATGAATCTATAAAAAAGAGGGTGTGGAGGTGAACATTGCACAAATTGCTGAAAGAATGGTAGCAGCTGTGTACTCCAAACTCTTTTCAGAGTGTTGCCATAATTTAGATGTCTGGGTAGTTAATAATACTGCAGTTTGCTGTGCAGCCTGGTCTGGTAAAAATAACTGCTTTAATGATAGTCAGTGCATTCAGGACTTCCCATTTAAGATTCAACATTTTAGCTAAGGACAGATAAAGACAGCAGAAATAGGATTTATTACCATGGGCTAGGGTGGAGGGTGCTTTTGAGGGCTCATTTTCGGTGCTGGCTGCTAGTTAGTCCTTTTTTTTAACCCAACCCTCTACTAATGAAAACCAAAGTATATTCAGACGTAGAAAATAGTCTCTTGTCGTTACCCTCTATGTCCCGTACAAGTCCATACAAGAATTTAAGTGTTCAAACAAATGTGTCAAAACTTGCTCCAAGTCATCTGGAATTCAGTGTTTAACAGTTAGCTAAAACCGATTTTTCTGCCAGCCTCCAAGCTTCCGTGAATATTCCTCTGGCTACTGAGTCAAATTTATGCATGTTTAATTTTCTAGGTTGTTTGTAGAAAAACTGCCCGGTCACCGAGACTATCACCAATGTGCAGTACCAGAAAAACAATATATTATTAAGGTAGGGTTATAGTTTCCTGTCCTTTAACATTTCCCCTAGAATCTGTCCATTCTTTCCTAGCATTCCTCTTTCCTCAGTACACACATAGCTCTCAACAGCCACAACAAATTGAATTTCTGATACTTTCTGCACTAGTTACTCATGTTTTGATTTAATCACTTGATCATTACTGAAAGTTAAATTATCATTCTAAAAGATGAACAAGAACAGTCTCTGTGTAGGCTGGTAGACTGTTGGAAATGCAGGTACCTCTACTTCCGAAAGTTTACTTATTAAAAATACACTAACGTTCAGAGTTTGATTCTGGTGCCAGTTATGTGGGTAGCTGATGGTCCAAACTGACTGTTGCAAACAGAAGGACAGACAGATGTGTTGCATTACTCGTGTCTGTGCATTATTTGCTTATCCTGCTAAATAATAAAAGTGTAATTTTTGCTTTCTCTATTACCAAATGTGTATTTACTTAGTTTTTAACAGATTGTTTTTCCTCCACTTATATGCAAAATGGTTTTGCTTGTTGTTTGGGTTTTTTTCTTTTTTCTGAAAGGTAAATCTCAATTACATCCTTATACTGAGCTTAAAACCTCTGGAATTGCCCAATGAGAATTATTACAATAAGCGTAAGGGTCTCTTGCTTCATGCTGCCATATTCACCTGCTTTCTCTGCTGGTAAGGCTGAATAATGTCATATTCGAAGCCAAAATGCTTCGTACCAGATTTTTGTCTGTGGCCCACAATCTAGGAAAACATCCCTGTTGACAAATGACGTCTAACATACTCTCCCTCCCATAGCACTCAGTAGGATTAAGCATGTGGTCTTTTTCCCTCTCTTGTCTACAGCCTTAAAATTATTTTGTAGTAGCCTCTGCATCAGTAGAAAACATTGGGCATTTTTTTTTTTTGTTTTACAAAACAAAAATGTTTTGTCTGCTGGGGCCGTCACAGGAATAGCTATCATTGCAAATAAAGTGGTTTTTTTTTCCTTCTCTGGAAATGGGCATATTCAGTCCTCTTTCTGTCCAGCAGGTCCCAGCAAAATGATGATCCTACTTGAAAGTTAGACTTAGCTTTTTTTATAAATTACACCTATTGCAAAAATGTAAATCTTCATGCACCTATTAAACAAACCAGAGAAAACAGATTGCTAGAAAACAGATTGCTTCCTTGAGGTAAGTAGTCATGTCGCACCATTTACTGACATAAATTACTATGGTTTTATTGAAATCAGTGTACTATAAAAGTTTTATAAACTGATGATTTAGTTTGTATTTCTTCCTTTCTTTCCTGGGAGAAGAGCAGTATTTTTTCAAATTTTGTATTTTTTGAAATCTGTATTACAGCTGAGTTTGTTTTCCAGGTAGTTCTTTTAAAAGGTGAAAAATAAACTGACCTGTCTTTCTCCCCCACCCCAAAGAAACTGAAGGAGGTTGCATTTCCACGGACAGATGAATTGAAGAGAGATCTTTTGAAAAAATACAACTTAGAATATCAAGAATACATGCAAACCAAAGTAAGTTTTATAAGGTTGTTAAATCTTTATATGACAGAAGAAACATTCGTACTAAATGTTCTTAAAAATTAAGCAGTAAAATGCCAGTCCTACAAGAACATAATCGTTTCACAGGCTGCTTACAATGACTTTTCACATCTTGGAATCAAATCAGTTGGTCATTTGAAAATGTGTGCTTGGAAATAAACATGCTGTGGTATTTATATAATGACAGTCTATGAATATCTGAATAGTCTTGGGTACACTCTGATTTTGATTTATAAATAGGATATTGTTCAGACACTTTCATGAGTGTGTGGAAGAAGTCTCTTGGCTGCGAATGTGCTCAAGTTTCACCTGATCCTCTTTGAGCATTTAAGTGTAACAGTAAATACTTGCATTTTGTGTGTTGAAGTCAGTGAAAACGGGACTTGTAGTTTTAAAAACTTGTCTTGGAAGTCTGAGAAAACACACCTTTTCTTTCTTTCCCTTGAAAATGGACCTAGAGAATTCAGAAGACAAAAAACCCAAAACCACTCAACCCAACACCTGTCACCAGTTGGTGTGAGGCTTTCTTTCCTGCTCCATTTTGTTCATGGCATTTAAGAAATTACTTTGCTCTGTCTTTTTTCATTTGCTTATGAAGATGCTTGATGCTTTTCTTTACCAGGGAGCAGGAAAGGCTGTTGAAACCTGAAGCTTCCATTGCAGTTCATGGAGCAGCAGGTGGCTTGGGACAAGGGGGCATAGGCCAGAGTGGAGAAGGCACCGCATGTGTCTGAGGCTGGAGAGGTTATGCACCAAAGCCAGGTTAAAGAATCCAGGAAAAGCTGAGGAAAGAAAGTAGCAGGAGAAAGTCTACCAACCTGAACAGCAGCAACAAGCAACAAATACAGATACCAAAATGGATTATGAAATGTACCCAGAAAACCCATGTGCTCGTGCATTTCTCATTGCGTCGAAATTGTAAGGGCTTACACTTGTGTCTAGTCTCTTTACCGTTACTGTTCTAAAAAGTCTTTTTCTAATGTCTTTATTAGTAAGGACAAATGAGGCCAATGCTAATCACTACTGAAGTAAAAACACAAAACACCACAGGTATGCAGATAGGAATTCCTTACTTAGTGTATTTCCTTCCATATTATACTACTTCGGGGTATATAGTTGTATTTGCCAGTTCAGCAAACAGGTTCCAAAAGACTTAATTTTTAATGTCAGGATTTTTTATAGCTTTTTTAGTGTTCTGAGAATGTTGCTATTTTGCATATGTTTCAGAACAAATATGAAACTGAATTTCTGAAGAAACTAGAGCATCAAAAGCTAATAGAGGCAGAAAAGAAGCGAATTGCACATATGCGGCAACAGCAGCTTGAATCAGAACAGTTTCAATTCTTTGAGGATCAACTGAAGAAGCAAGAACTAGCTCGAGATCAGAAAATCAAAGAGAGAATGGTTATGTCTGAACAGATCGATGGAAGTATGCTATCTTGTATTTCTGTACCGGACAACAGTTCCGTATCTACTGCACTGCTTGAGAAGAATGAGCGGAGTGGCACATCTGGCTGTGCTGGACATTCGCCTCCAGTAAACCGGGTCTTAAAGCCAGCGGCTACTTTAAGTGCAGTTCAGAGTAAGTGCGGAGATTTGTTTTTTAACATTTTTATTTTATCTGCCTCTTTGCTACTTGTAGCAGTCCACATATTGCTGCATTTATTCACTGTGGGTATGTCTGTAGTAAAATAAGCATGAACAGGTTGATTTCCACACAGCAGTTCCATACAGTTTCTTCATTTTAAGAGAGATTAGTTGCTCAGGTTCACATTTTCTAGTTGAGTACCAATAGATGATCTAGAGATCGAGCCTTAGTGTTCCTGTGGGATGAAGTCTGACTTTTGGTGTGGACTTTAAGACTACAGAAGCAGAACCTGCTGTGGTTCAATGTGGAAAGTCCTGGCCTGGAAGAAGGTATCAGCTTACTGTCACCTCAGGGACAAGCTAGTGAGCATATCTTATGGCGTGCTGACCTCAGTTTAGGGTTAAATGCTTGTGCTGTACATTTATGGTCATTAAAAATCTGTGATGTGGTAAGTATAATTCTCTCACTTTAATGATTTCCTGTAACTGTACGTTTCCTACTTTTAGGGAACTTCACTGTGTAAGCTGCAAATGCCTTTTTATCTCTCTCTCCATTTCTTTGTTGTCGTTGTTGTTTTTGTGTTAGCTGAATTGGCCGAAGCACTCAGAGGCGTCATTTTGCCCAGGGATCTCTGTCACAAATTTCTGCTGCTAGCAGAGGCAAATACAGTAAGAGGAATAGAGACATGTGGAATTCTCTGTGGAAAACTGGTACAGTTTAACCTCACTTTTGTATGGGAAGACATATTTGATAGTACAGTATTTTCCTGTAACATACCAATTTCAGAGTAAAAGCATATCTAAACAATTAGTCTTTAATGTAGATAACTTCATATTATAACCTGAGCGGTCACTTCAGCAGTGTGGGCTTGCCTTATTGGGGAATCATTTGATCTAAGTACACTGCTGTCCTTATAAAATGCAGCACATTTTTCAACAAGCTATAAAATACAGGCTTTTTCAAGTACTTTCTCTAGCATTCATCTAAGGTAAGTGGGGTTTAGTTACAGGACAATGAAATATAAAGACTGTTAGAATCTACTGGAGTCATCAAATTCATAGTGGCTCAACAAAAAAGAAGAAAATCCCTCTATCAAACTGTAGAACATCTGATTTTCAGGCTGGATTTTTCCTTTGACCTTTCAGAACAGGGCAAGATGTCATGGCTGATGCTGGCATACCAGGAGTTTTAAAGATGATGTTCAATTATATTTGAATTGTATAAAGAGAAAGAATGTCAAGGGCAGTGATGTTCCAAGATTCACAGAAAATAATTGTAGTATTCTCTTTTTTCATGTTTTTAATTATTTTAAAGGACAACATTTTATTGCTGGTCTATGAGAACATTTCAATACAACAATCTTGTGTTGTCTCGCATGCTGCCCTATATGTTTCCATGATAAAATGCTGAGGCATGTTTTCAGGTGCAGGAAGTCGGTATAGCTGCACTGGAATCAATGGAGCTATACTGCTTCATTTTAGCTGATAGGCTGGATAGCTTTCAGATTCAGCAATTATTCATTAGTTCATTTTTTCCACTCTAAGGCAACGTTTGTTTTACAGACACATAATGAATTTACTATTACCCATGTAATAGTGCCAAAGCAATCTGCAGGACCAGACTACTGCGACATGGAGAATGTGGAAGAATTATTCGGTGTTCAGGATCAGTATGACCTCCTCACTTTGGGTTGGATCCATGTACGTAGGACTCATTCTGGCTTTTCTATATCGGATCTGCATACTATGTGGGAAAAAAAAAAAACCCTGAAATATCAAACTACAGAAATAACTGTCATAATCCAAATTAATTTGCTCACTTAATTCTAATGAAATGAGTACTAATATGCTTCACAAATGGGTGTTTCTTAATGCAGTTGAGGCATCCTGTTGACACACTGGGCCTGCTTTTGCCAGTGCAACTTCTGTTATGTCAATTTAGGGGTATTTTATTACTCTCCAATGCCATTTATTTTTCTACTGTATTCAAAATTCAGGGAGGAGGGTATTGTGTTGTTTGATCTTTATATTAATTTCACTCTTAGAGATTTTGGACAATCAGGTCATTTCCCTTTGTCTTGTGCTTCTTCATTCCACCTTTTCCCCCCCATAATCAGAAAATTGCTTGTACATCTGGTTGTGAATGTGCCTCCATAAACCTCGTACTGAAAAGTCACCATAACAATGCAGAATCTGGGTTAACAGGAATTTAAGAATCCAACCTGGGGAAGTACTGATGCTTTCACTTGTTAAAAATTATTGTTCCTTCTCAAATGTATGTCAACCTTGATTTGTAAGAAATATTTCATGATGTTGAGTTTTCCCTTTCTTTTTGTAGACACATCCAACACAAACTGCATTCTTATCCAGTGTTGATCTTCATACTCATTGTTCTTATCAGCTAATGTTGCCAGAGGCCATTGCAATTGTTTGTTCACCAAAGCATAATGAGTGAGTTCTGATTTTTCTAAGTAATGTTCAGATATTTTCCCCTGCTGCTTATTGTAAAATTTGATCAAACTCAAACAGCACATGTCAATTGAGATGAAGGGCAGGAATTGTGAGTTTGTTGTCTTTAAGTTGCTTAGACCTGCATTCCAGTCAGTTTCTACACACAGTATTGTCTCTGGCTTCTCTCTCCTCCTTCCTTCCCAGCCCTAAGTTTTAAATTATATTTGTACTCTGCTCAACCGAGTAGTAATGACAGGAGACCTCATTGCCAGTGCCCTACCACAGACCTATCTTCATTCTATCTGATGAAGGAAGTGGAGGGTTTAGATGTATCTCTCTAGGATGGTATGAAGATTGCAGTTTGGGGAGCAGAGGGATAAAGATCGCTTTTTTGATAATAAGGTCCTGGTTTTGTATTTCATAAAATACAAACAATAAGTATCTGGAAAAACCTGGAACTATGTAAGTATTAATGCAAAGGTTTATAATAGAACAGGTTGCCCAGAGAAGGTGTGAAGTCTACATTCTTAAAGATACTCAAAACCTGAAGGGACATGGTCCTTCCAACCTAAACAATTTTGTAATCCTGCTTTTGTGTCCTTGGCGCTAACTCAATTGTTTAGTCTGTGCATTTCTTCAGCCTTTCTTTTTGGCCTTCTGTCACTGTAGGTGACTTCTATGAATCCCATTCTGGTTACCGAACTTCCTGTATGGGCCATTTAGGTAGCACAGCTGTAAATACAGATTGAGTGGCAAGTGCACAAGCACTAGGCTTTGTAATGCAGAGCACTTCTGCATATCTTTTCAAGTCTCTGGACTTCCAAGACTCTTTCACAGTTTATGCTGATCCCATGTAACCAATTCTAACCTGTTACTCCTACCTGTAACATTTATTAATCAAGTGCTGTCCTGTAGTTATTAGGTATTAATGTTCTTTACAGAATGATGGGATTTCTAACATTTTATTAACTAACATATTATTATTTACTCTGTGTTACACATACAGCAGTGCATTTTCTAGTGCTTTGTATTACCTGATTACCTAAAAGAGTTGGGAGGATGTGTACTCTCTCTGTAATAGTCATTTACATGGGCTGTTCTCTTAAGATGCTCCTCTAGATTTCAGTGAGTGAAATGCAATCCAGAACACCTTAGTTTCTGGTTTGTATCTGTTCCTGTATGAATTGGCCTCAGCCCTTAGTAGGGTAACCTGCCTAATGGGAGTAACATCAGTACTGAGATTTTTTTTTTTATCTCCCCTTCCCCTCATCAACTCTTCCTTTACAGAAATCAATTTCCCTTGATTTCAAATACCTTTAAGAAGACTTCAACTCAGCCATGGCTCCTGTGTTTCAAAGGTCACTGAGTACCATTCTGTTGTTCTTCTGTTAAGCTAAGCAACCTGTATGTGAAACCTTGGACATGTATTACAGGAACAGTATATAACAGCAGTTTCATCTTTTGCTTTCCAGCACTGGCATCTTCAGACTTACTAATGCTGGCATGCTAGAAGTTTCTGCTTGTAAGAAGAAAGGATTCCATCCACATACAAAGGACCCTAGGTTATTTAATGTAAGTATATAATCCAGCATGGTTTTGACTGTTCAAATTCTTACCCGTAGTTCTGCTGCCTGCAGAAATTATACATGCTTTAGATTAGATTTCTTTATCATTTTCTCCCCCCTTTAATAATTCATTATACTTCACTGACCAAATTAGACATCAGGAGTCTACTGAAGCAGTCAATAACAGCCACAAGGTGAGTGTTACACACTGCTATTCAAATGGTGGCTAACCACAGGCAGTTACCATCAGACACCGCTTTTACCTGCTCTCAGAAGCAGCAAAAGTCAGTTTCAAATGAGAGTTATTCCTGAGCTCTTCAGTTTTTAAAAAATAATTCAGTTCATCTACCCAACTGTAGCATCCCAACAGAACATTCAGCTGCTAAAAAATACCGCTCAGATAGATTAAGCCCCAAATGGAAGAAAATTAAAGCTGAAAGACAATGGAAATTACTACTTTGTTGTAGGACTCTCAGAATGTCAGTCTTCCTCCTCAAAAGAAGGGGAGATGGGGGTTCTTTGTTTTGTTCTGTCCTTTCATCAGTCACTACAGGGATAATGAGAAGGTAGTCTGACTGAAAAATTTTAACACTTTTGTTCGAGAGGGACTTTTTTCAGTGGTCCTTTACAGATTTAGTTCATCAATGAAGTTATGGGCCACTGGTGCTCATTTATAATCAATAGGCTCACCGCTGGTATCATATCATACACAAATACCCTTCCAAGCACTATCCCCAGAACACATGAATCTTCCAATAAAAAGTACAAGATCACAGTCTCATTTCCTGGAGAAAAAAATATCAGGGGTGATGATAATGCAGGAAGCTTCATGAAATCTGACTAGAAGAATCCTAATCTGCATGTTGTTTCTAGTAACAAGTCTTCTCCACAGACCCAGTACAAGCTGTTAGTTATGACTGTGTGTAGAGACACAATCTAATCCTAAGAGCTTTAGAAAAATCCATCACGTGGTCAGATGCATCTGAAGCCACTACAGAAAGAGAAGGGAGTTCACTGTTTCCTTGCTGCTGTCCCCCAGGCACCTTCCCACACACCACCTTTCTTCTTCATTGCAGGTATCACACTCTGATACATAAAGGATAGCACAGAACTATAATCTGTTTCATAGGGTGAGCATGAATCAACATCCTCTTTAGAAATTTATTTCTGACTGGATGTTGTAGTCCTTGCTTTATTTAGCAGTCTACACCTGTGACAGTCAGGTTTGCAAGTGAGAGGTACGGTCACAGTTGGATAGGCAGGCATACTATTAAGGAGGCTCAGAAAATCAAAAGGAAACGATAGCCCTTGTATGCTATTCTACTGAAACTGATTTCAGTGAGTAATGGGTTGACTTCTTCTGCAGCCATGTAACCATGTGGTCGGGAAAGACATAAAGATAATTGTGCTGGATCTGAGGTGATACGGATGGACGACAGCACTGTTACTATACAAATGGCCAAAACGGAAAAATGGATTCCTGTTTTTCCTACATTTTCAGAATGACTTTTATATTTATACATTTTAGATTGAATGGTTTCATATTTATTGCTCTAGCCTGTCTTGGAGTTATTTTGTTGCTCTGTCAAGATGAAGTTCAGTGGCATTACTCCTGAATGTGTAAACAAGTTCACCTACAAAACACAATAAAATGAATTTCAAATAACAGTAACTGTGTTGAAATAATGTTTCATTTGTCACTTGTTGGCATTAAATGCTCTCTGGGAATTAGATATTTTTAACAGTGGTTGGCTTTTTGTGACTTCCAGCTCTGTATATCTCTTCCCTCCTTCAATGTCGCAACAGTATGTGTAGTAGAGGCAAATGCATAAGTCTGGGTGATTTTTTTTTTTTCATCCTTCTGTTTTCCACTTAGCCAGAACTTTAGTCCTTTACCTGAGAGCTGTGCTTCATTATGTCTTAGAATAGCAGAGATGCATCAGAGTCCCTTGGAGAAATGTGCCTCCTCCAGTAGAAACTGTTATTTGAAATCAAGAGATCTCATCCTGAAAGAGACTCCTTGGATCTATCTTGAGTTAGAGAAATAGGTCTAGATAGAGTTAGAAGGAAGATCCGTACAAAGTTATTTGCTCTTATAAGAGTTTATTTAGTATCTGCTCCAAGAACCTAGATGACCTATACTTTAAATAATAAGGTTAGTACAAAAAGGTTTGGAACATATGCTAACAGTCAGAAGCTGGACAAGATCTGGAACCCAGAGGTTATGCAGACATGGTAAATAACAGGTGCTGTTGCAAAGAGCTTACAGTTTGAAAGACAATGAGTACCAGACAAGTGAGATAAACTATTAAGTTTAGATAGAAACATAGATAACAAAAATAAATAGCATCCTTTATCTTGAACTTTAATGAATACAGATTGCAGCAAGTTCCTTAGAACTGACCTTTTCCACGTCTGTCTCAGTGAATTCTTTATATATATATATACACACACACACACACTTTTAAGACAGTATTACTGGCTTCAGCTTCTATGCATATACTTCTAGTTGAATAGCAGTTTTGATGTATTTAAGACTATAAATGGAATAAGAAAAATCAAAAAATTGTCTACATTATTTTATCTATGATTACATTACACCACAAAAAAAAAAAAACCAAAAACCAAACATGGTTCTGAAGAGATAATGTATTAAGCCAGCTTAATTACCCTTTAGACTTTGCCAGAAATCACAACATAAAATAAGGCTGTATTCATCCTGAGGGCATATGGTAGGAAAGTTGTGTTCAATCCAATACTCGTGTTTAGACATGCTCCCATAGGAACAGGTTTTGTTTCTTTAAACACACAGAACTGTGGTAGTACACATCGTACACCTCTGTATACGCACTCTCTAAGAAATTAGCTTTTCCAGCATTACAGCTGAGAAGTAAGAAGCAATGTGTATAGATAATATTTCTGGATAGAACAAATGCTATACTCCTTTGGTACTGCCCAGAACTTTGGGAAAATTAAGACTGGTTGTGTTTTCTGAGGCTTAACTTTGACAATGTTGCAGCCTGACAGCCGAGCATTTTCTAGCATTGGTATCATTGAGCAAAAGTACTTTTTCTACTAAGCTCAGTGTAGTGTAGTAATGAATTCATGTCACAAGATGGAGCTTCAAACCAGCTGTAGTGGTACCTCCACGAATGCATGGGGTTGTTTTAAAAATAGGAGCAGCAATTTCATGGCATATTTAAAATTTATTAAAAAAAATACACAGTATCCAATTACTTAATCATGATGAAGGATTTATGGAATGAAATATAAGAATGTATTTTCCTGAATACATTCATAGTAATACACTGAGGAAACATATAAAGATAAAGCAATTTAAAAGCATTTGCGGTGAACAATGGATGGGCCAGCTTCATCATATTCCTGTTTGCTGATCCACATCTGCTGGAAGGTAGACAGGGAGGCAAGAATAGAGCCTCCAATCCAGACAGAGTACTTACGTTCGGGAGGAGCAATGATCTGTTTAAGAAATAAAAGCATTAAGCACAACAGTCTACTGTGAATAAAATACATTTGATATACAAAAATATTAAAGCAGTGATATTTGATATTAACAGAACACTGGTACATACAGTGTCATCCCTGGCATTACAGTTACCATTGCTACAAGCAATAAAGTTAAGACGTTGTTAGTTAAGTCTGAGTCTAAATCCTCGATTTCACTGCCTGAGTCAGTCGGCCCAGTGAGAGTAACGCATTTGTGTATTTGTGGCTGCATATGCGAAGAGGGGAGAGAATTGCTCTGGAAACACATAGTGATAGCCCAGGAGGGCTTAGAAAAATGCGTGACCTATGGAACACGCTTATTGCTATAGCTGACAAACTGTAAACCAAGGAAGAGAAGATTTAAAAGCAAAAAGCAAAGATTGGCTTGTCAGAGGTGCTTTCTTTTCTGAATTTGTAAGCCAAGGACAAAACCAGCATTTTCTCTCTCCCATATCCTTTAGCCAGAAAGGGCTGAAGAAGCTTGCATACAGCCCCAGAGGAAAATTTGTGCTGCTGGGTCCATGCTATTCTTCTTCAGCCATGTTAGGGCAGTTTGCAGAATTCATCACCAACAGGGAAGTGAGAGGAGAGAAGGCTCTCTTCTTCCAGCACAGAGTTACCATGTGGTGATTATTTGCTAGAAGGTACAGTCATGATCCAAAATATGTACAAAGCACACACTTTGTACAGTGTTACTATGCTTCACTAGATTTTTGAGGACTTTGTACATGCCAACTCAATCTACAAATGATTGCATCATACCTTGATCTTCATCGTGCTGGGAGCCAGAGCAGTTATTTCCTTCTGCATCCTGTCTGCAATACCCGGGTACATTGTAGTGCCTCCCGATAGCACATTGTTGGCATAAAGATCCTTTCTGATGTCTATGTCGCACTTCATGATGCTGTTGTAAGTGGTTTCATGAATGCCAGCAGACTCCATGCCTGGGGAAGGTACAGAAGAACACCAAGGAAGCAACTCCAGAGAGAGACTTAAAATTGTTAAGGTGGAACTGACAATGTGAACTTCAGTGTCTCTTTGGAAGACATCAGCCTTCAGAGCTGTGGAAATGGGGAAGGTCATTCTGCAGCTGCCTAAATTACTTGCTTAGGATTCCCTGGTGTACAGCCCTTCTCTCTCCCTTACGCACACAACTTCTCTTTAAAAAGAAAGCTGGGCGTGTTGAATAGTAAAGTATCCTCTAGGCTTTTGCAGGCAATCTCAGCTGTCCTAAGAATTCCTTATATGGTCTTGGAAGAATTTGTTTTCTTATATTTTTATTTTAATTAAGCCAGGTCAGAGACAGAACAGTCAAAATAAGTCCTAATACCTCTAAGTATGAGACTATCTGTTTCTGAGCTGGCATTCTGCTGATTGGCAGAACCAACACTGGATTTCTGTATGACCTTGTTGCAAATCTGCCGTCATGGCTGTTGATTAGCTTAGCATTGTCTTGGCTTTGCTCTGCAAATGACTTGGAGCAATCTTTTCGTAAAAATAAAAGTAGTGCTTCTTCCCACCCCCCCCCAAGAACACTGAAACTATAATCCTCACACTATTTGGAAAAGTGACTTTGCAGCCACGCTTCTCATGGTAGCCAACTACATAACGTACAAAATGGCATAGGCCCAATGCCAGAAGCCAGGAATAAACACTCGGGTTATTTTGGGAAACATTTTGCCTTTTTGTTTGACATGAAGTTTCTCTCACCACGTTAATAGCACTGTTTTAAAAGATTATGTTATAATGGGTGCTATGAGATACTTGCATATAGGTCTGAGTGACTCGGCGATAGGAGACAATCGAAAGGAAATAGGAACTTGATTATTTGTGTGCAGTTTACTGAGGCAGAATAATAATTTGACCTACCAATGAAAGATGGCTGGAAGAGGGTCTCTGGGCAGCGGAAGCGTTCATTTCCAATGGTGATCACCTGCCCATCAGGAAGCTCATAGCTTTTTTCCAGAGAGGAGGAAGAGGCAGCAGTGGCCATCTCATTTTCAAAGTCCAGGGCCACGTAACACAGCTTCTCCTTGATGTCACGCACGATTTCACGCTCCGCTGTCAAGAGGATTCAGTCTTTAGAATGGCATTCAGGAAGGACCCAGACATGGGTCCTGCACCCTCCCCATCGTTTAAACAAATCCTCTGCTAGTCTTGCAGGGGACTTCCCTCTTGGATTCCTTCTTGTAACTATTCAGCTGCAGAACCAGTACTAGTCCTTCTAAGGCCACTAGAAATACTTCACATTAAACAAATCCCCTCCTCAGTCAACAGCACATCCTTACCAGTAGTCACAAAGGAGTAGCCACGTTCTGTCAGGATTTTCATGAGGTAGTCTGTCAGGTCACGGCCAGCCAGATCCAGACGCATGATGGCGTGAGGCAGGGCATAGCCTTCATAAATTGGCACGTTGTGGGTGACACCATCCCCAGAGTCAAGCACAATCCCTTTGAGAAGGTAACACATGATTCATTTCCAGGTGCACATCAACACATATAAGTATTTCAAAAGTCCATGTCATGTTCCCCAGAGGCCTACCTGTGGTACGTCCAGAAGCGTAGAGGGACAGAACGGCTTGAATAGCTACATACATGGCTGGGACATTGAAAGTCTCGAACATTATCTGAAATGCAATTAAAATAATTGCCTTCACACTAGGGGTTTTAGCTTAGTCAAAGCAATTTACTGAAAGAGGGAGAAGACAAGATTTTCGTATTTCTTGACTGTTGGTAATAACAAGGAAGGAAAATACAAAATTGAAATAAAAAAAATACTCATCCTGTAAGACATCTCCCTGTATCTGTCCTATATCTTTAATGTATTAATATAGACACATGCATATATTAAAGGTAATTTTGTAATAGGCCTGAGCATAAAAACAGATTAAGATGACAAAAAGCCTGGACAGACTGAAGTACTCACATTCAAAGCTGATACACTGATTTTCTAAAGTAAATGTAACAATATGCAAATAAGACAGGTGGTCACTATGCACTCTCCATCTTCCGTAAGTAAGCGAGATAGACTACTGGGCAGCATAACTGAAATGATGAAGTTCACGTCCTGTTGAATTCACAAAGCTGGAATTATTAGTCCAGAGCTTTAGTGTGAGCTTACCTGGGTCATTTTCTCCCGGTTGGCTTTGGGATTCAGCGGTGCTTCAGTCAGCAGAGTTGGGTGTTCTTCAGGTGCAACACGAAGCTCATTATAGAAAGAGTGATGCCAGATCTGAGGACAACAGGAGAAGCCAAAGGAAAGAAAAACACCATCAGCAAGCAGCCCGGAATTGCTTCCAGACAGGTATTGTGCTCCAGCTCTCTGCCTACAGCCCTAGAGATAGGCGAGTAACGTTTCTCATGCAGTTGTTCTTACAGCCTTCATAGAAAGTACCAAAGTAACTGTAGAAAGAAAAGCACTGTCCTCTGGCTTTACTGCTAGTAATATTTGACTTATTTTAAGAACTCGTAAGTTAATGAAAATAAATGTTATCCTTAGAGTAGAAGAGACAGAGCAGGACAGGCTTGGTTCTAGCAGTGCTACTTCAGCAATGATTGAAGGTGAAACAGTTCCAGAACAACTCTAGAATGTGCAGATCTAAGTAGCAGAGTTCAATAGATATTTGGTCTCTTGAAGCTAGTTCCATCTTTCGGTTTGTAGAGGTCAGCCCAAGAGTTCATAAAAAGAAATGAAGGCAAATGCTTTGTGAGGCTGAAAGTCGACTTGTGTTTATCGCCTCCACACAACTCATTCCTACCAGGTATAAAAATCTGAGGCCAAGTGGACTGCAATGAGGAGGTTAATACACCAATAAGAAGTTAAAAACCCAGAGATTTTTCTAAAGGCCAAGAAGTTTTTTCTAAGCTTGTTTTCAAGCTGGCGGTGATTAGGGACCGGTTGATATATTAGGCATCTGAAAGGTTTTGCTTCCAAATAAAACCGACAGTGATATGAGAGTCAGTAAGTCCTGTGTGACTCCACACAGTGGCAGCATGTTGCGATGTCCCGACTGTTCCACATAGCTCTATTTCCACAGCACAACATAAACCAGACATTTTATGAACCATAGAGACTGTGACTATAATCATGGTTCTGGAAGCTTTTAATCCAAATACTAGCTCTGAAATGGGTGCACTGCCCTGCAATATTGCTAATCTTCCAAGCATTAAAAAATATGTGTGTAAGCAGTGCCCTTCCCGTCAGAATTACATACATGCCTTGCATTTTTGCAGAAATAGATGCTGCCTTAAATTCCATTTCCTTACTAGCACATTGAAGGTATTTCTTTTCTTTCTTTTTTCCCCCCTCCCTCCAGTAATTAGCAAAGATGTATAAATCAGACTGGAGTAACGATTTTGATGTAATCCTAGTGATACTTCAGTGTTAGATGCAAGTTAACCTTTGCTGTTACTAAGTTTCTCATTAAACCATACTTGATAGCATGATGCTTTTATCTAAAATTTGGTGGGTATTCTGTAAGCATTTGGTTCAAGTAATTTTGTTTACCAGTGATACACATCAACTTTTCAAAGCTGAGATACCTTCTCCATGTCATCCCAGTTTGTAATGATGCCGTGTTCTATGGGGTATTTCAAGGTCAGGATTCCTCTCTTGCTTTGAGCCTCATCACCTACATAGCTGTCTTTTTGACCCATACCAACCATCACACCCTATAAAAGAACACAAATGGTGTTAGTCTGTCAGGGAGAGGTGTCACAAAGCAGACAGGACATCAGCTGTGAAAAACCCAGTTGCCAGTTATAGCAGTTACAAAATATTTAATGAATACTAATGAATGAAGAATCACTCATTGCTTTTAATTGCCAAAATTAAATGTTTAGTTCACTTAAATCTCTGGAGTTCATGTTTCCGTTACCGTTTAAGTAAACAGAACAAATACAGTGTTAAATTCAGCAAGATGAAGTGGGAAAATCGGATTGTTTTAATATTCATTATTATTTAGGGATTAACTGTTTGTAAACTATAATAAAGTGGAATGAAACCATAAAGTGATGTTGTGCCATTTAAGGGTCAAGACGGAGTAATACACACTTTACATTTCACAAAGCTTAAATTTCATCATAATACTCTTATCAGAACTTAGTCATTACAGACTCCAAACCTTGGCATCTCTAACTCTGTCTTAAAAACAAGGTGATCCAAAATCAAGGGGGAGGGATAAGAGGACATAGAAGGGAGTGAAAAATTTTATAAGGATTCCTCTCACAAGGCAAGAGACCTGCTTTGACTCAGGTGAGTACACTGCTGGACTCATTTTGTCTGGAAATACTGTGTTACACAAATCACCCAGGGCTGGGCTAGCCCCAGACACAGGAAAAGGTGGCCCTGGGCTGGAGAGCTGGGGATGGGGCAGCAAAGCCTTCTACAGGCCCAGTAAGGAATAATCAAAGCAGTTCTTCACCTGATGCCTGGGACGACCCACAATGGAAGGGAAAACTGCTCTTGGAGCATCATCCCCAGCAAAACCGGCTTTACAGAGCCCTGAACCATTGTCACAAACAAGGGCAGTGCTGTCCTCTTCCTCACACATCTTCTATGTCAATGTCCTCAGGTCCTCCAGACAGAAAAGGCCCCTATGAAAAGAGCAGGAAAGAATTAAAAAAAACCAAACCAAACAAAAAACCAAGAACAAAACAAAAAAAACCCCCCACACTTAGGTAGCAGAGCCACCCCTGAAGACAGAGATAGCTGTATGAAAGCAGCCAGCACCAGCAAAGAGAGGTACGGCACCAGTTTGGCAATCACAAGGCCTGTGGGGTCCTTTTGAAAGCACAAGCGGTTTCAGCCATGTCTGCTGAAGGGCTATATGCACTAGAGATTATCCAGGGGATTCCAGAGCAGACTTCCATTCCTGCGGCATGGGCAGACAGATCAGGGAGCAGCAAATGTTTATCTAAACTTGGTCACAGAAATCCGTGGCTGGGGGCGAATGGGAGATAAAAGAAAATGCTGGACTGACAGCTGCAAAAACAAAGATCCCTCTGCACTGGATTCAGCACAACTTCTCCTGCTTTTCTATCACCCTGACTAAGCCCTGACACATGTGGAAAGTTGTCAGAGGTAAGAGCACTTCAGTATTCACCGTTCGGTCTTTGGCTTCCAAAAAACTAACAACATTAAACGCTACACATGGACTAGGGATATTTTTCTGATGCCAGCACTAACCCGCTAGGTGAAGATGGCCAATTAAGTTTACATTTAAAAGGGAATAAAAGTTCCCAATTAAAAAGTAAAAAAAACCCAAAAAGCCTTTTCCAGGCCTCCCCTGGTCACTCAGAAAAAACAACGCACCTTTAAAATGAAGTCAGGGACAGCATGTGTTTTAAAAACAGGCCATAGCATATGCTCTATCATCATTTCAAAGCTGCTAATAAACTGCATTTGTAGAGTGGCAGAGTAATTTATGTTGGCTCTTTGCCTCAGTAACGAGAAAATATTTTTCTCCTCTGGCGACAGGAAGATAATACGGATAATAAAAATGCTCTGAAGGCTTTGTATTAAAGTCAGTTACAGAAGCAAGCAGGACTCAGGAAGAACCGCTTGCTTGTAGTTTGTAGTGTGGTAGGCAATCACCTGGCTAGCTCTGAGCCTGGGCTTCCATGCAGCGTTCAACAAATTGCAATGTGTTAGCAGCTAAAGGAGCCAGCTGTCATCCACAGACCAGCTGACTCCACATGCAGCCTCCAAAACCTGCCACGGGAATCCTGGAAGCGCAAAATAGAGTGGGAATGGGGTCAGCAAGAGCCAGGGCTGATGAGCAAGAGAGACCACAATTCTTTTAGCCTCTACAGTGGGTGGAACAAGCAGGGACAGTTCTCCCAAATCCTTCATTTGAGATCCTCCACCTCTCTCCAACCAGGCAGCCACAAAACCCAGCTGCAGCCCCACTCCTGCAGGCTCCAGGAGAAGATAAGGATAGGGGAATCCTAACTTGGGGCAGTCCAGACATTTTACCATTATTATTGGGAAAGGAAAGTAGGTTCCAATTCTTGCATTTATTAAACCCCTGGGAAAACAGGCTCTTTATATGCAAGGTTTATTGAATGGAGTACAATTGTTATCTAACATGAATGAACAGACTGGTTTGGACAAACCATTTCCTAATTAGGAAATAGGCTTTTCAACCGTCTGTTTTTGGAACAGAGTTCGAGGTCAGGGGGTTTGCTCAAACCAATGCAGCTAATGCAATGCCAAAAATCACTTGGGGGAGGGGGAAGAAGGGGGCAGGAAAGGCTACATTTCTGAGCTTAGTGGACTCTAAATGAAAACCATATTTAGTAATAAAGCACAAAAAGTTGAAAAATCAAAGCTGAAGGATTTCAGACAGGACAGTCTACTGCCAAGCAGTGAGTTACAGCTGAGGACTGCCATGGCATGCAGAAGCAACATCTTAAAGCAGCAAATGTCACTCAGTACTGTGGAAAAAAGGAAATTTTTCACCCAAGTAATTAATTCAGCATTTAGCCTCTTTCTTCTACCTGCTTTACATCAAGACAACCAGTTACCTCACTGATCCTCACAACAAGCTATGAAGAGAACTCCAGCCCCACAAAAAGTACTGTGTGGAGCCTGTTCCGTAACAGTGTTTGGCATTTTACAGAACAGCAGTTTCATATACATAGTGACAAGGGTCAATGCACAGCATCCTCACTGAATCCTATTAAACACCACTAATTTGCACACTTCCAGCTCTTCCTATGGCCACGTTCCTCAAAACACTCACTTCACCTTACACTGAGTTAACAGCACTGAAACAAAGCTGGTGAGAAACACTACTACATACCCCTTCCTGAACTCCGTTCTGCCCCAAACTAACATCCCAAACTCGCATAAGCTCATTTAAGCATGAACATAACTGTAATTCCAGCTGTGGCATTACAGAGACTGTGTCTTTATACAATTGCTGGAGTGCTGATGTAATCGGCAACATCATCAGCTAGAACTTTTCTTTCCCTTTCAGAAGTGGTATAAAAATAAAGACAACTCAGTATAGACATTACAAGTATTTTCTGAACTCAATTCTAATAAATAAGTTTGCTTAAGCAAACTACAGCGCAGCAGTACATCTTCCCAAATAGCTTCCATTTGACATTATTTAATTGAAATGCTCCAGCAATCTGTAAATCACATTATTGGTTCAGTGCCACTTACCCTGACAGCACTTGGCTGGGGATAGCTGCTCCGGTATGGTGCAACTCTGTATCTGAAAGCTCTGGGGTTATATAGCCCCTTCAGCTCTTCTCCTCCCACTAGTCTCCCAAACAAGGAGCAGAGACAGAGCTGAAGTCTCTAACAAAACCATATAGGGACCTTATACAAAAACCTCTAATCTGGGTGGCCACAGGCCCTGGGTCTCTTCCACTGCATTCCAGTGTAGAGCTCATGAAACAGGAGGAGACTTTCAGCTGTGTAAGATAAACACTTTAAAACTTCAGGAGAGCTGCTAAAATACAGAGAGATGGAGGGTGCCCGCAACAGACCCCATCTGGCAGGAGGAGCATGTGTTCAGACGACAGCTCCAGGCCTCTACAGTAACAACCTAGAGGCAGAAGGGGAAACTGGAAAAGCGGTCATTTATAATAGGGAAGATTTGCTTTGCTTTCTTTAAAGATTTTGACAAAAATAATATTTATGGCAAGCTAAACAGCTGCTAAATTTTGTGACAAAGTCTCTTTAAAAGCTTGGCATTTGTTTGTATGCTAAATATTGCCCGTAGGCTTAAGGGTAGTGAACAAAGTACCTGCTGGTTTATAGGGTTCACGGTGAAGTTCACAGTGAAAATATTCTGTTAAAAGATTGTTATGATCCCCTCTGGATTGCAGTGAGTTAGAATCCATTCTAAATCTCTGTAAACTTATTTTCAAAACCCAAGGAGCTATGGGCTAGCTTTGCCCTAGTGCTGGTCCACTGACGGCTACAAGTCTGGACTGTCATAAACTCATATCTCAAACTGCTCATAATAAAGCTGTTGAATTTTATAACCTCCAGCTATCTTTTCCGTTTAACATATTTTTAGCAAATAAAGCAAGGGTTCTCACTGTACAAGTTATTTTCAGAACAGGACTGGATTTTTACAGCTGTAGCCAGCTGTTCACTGGGCAGGCTGATTCTAGCAAAGCAGGCCATGCAGAGTCAACAGTATTTTGTCATTAATTTTGTGCTAAAGACCAGAAACCTGCATCTCTAAACTCCAATACTAAACTATTACCAATTCAAAACCGTTCTACGCACACAAGCCAAGAAAGATGTGAGAATCCAAGTGAGATCCTTGCTTTGTTAAGTCCTGTTAGACTGGGAGGTGCATCATGTGTTTGCTTACAGAGTGTTTGCTGCCTAATTGAGTAGTCTTAATGCAAGAAAATCTCCCATAAAACCACAGTGGGAGTAGAGATTTAAGGATTAGGCCACTTGTAGAGATAGAGGATAGGAAGAATTATGGATTGAAGATCAGAAGGAATTTAACATTTAAGGAAAGGAACGTTTAAGGAATGTAACTGCCTTTGAGGGTCAGAAACAGAAACCAACAAGTGTTGGAACATGAGCCATGCAAAAGCTATCTATTATTTCACTTCCAACATTGGGGCAAAAGATAAGAGATATTTAAAACAAAACAAGAAGAAACAAAAACCACCAAGGTAAGCGGCCTAAAGCAAGGATATAAACAGATCCTTTTTTTGCATATCTCCAACTGACACTCAAAGGACAGCCAAAACCAAATTCTTTTGTTTTCAAACAACGCTCAAAAACATAGCTGTGGAAAATGGCACTAGATCAGGGAACTCAGGTCAAGGGGAAGGAGAATTTCATGCAGCAGAACCCTTCACTGCAGTATCATGTCTGATCATCAACTACCTCTTAGATTGGAAGAAATATAATCCAAGGTTTTCAGAAGCATCATCCACTACTACTCCTTGGAAATACCAAGAGTGTGACAAAGATCCAAAAGAATCCAAACTCTTCACTTAATGCAAAGATGTTCCCTCTCCCAAAAAAGCTTCCTGGTGATGATGCTATACTGGATACACCACATATGAGATTGCAGAGCCAAGTAAAGAACCCTTCAGTAAAACTGGTACACCATTCACACTGCACCTCAGCAGAGCTAGAAATACAGTCCACAGTTTTCTACAAGAGGCCTTTCCACATTAATGGATGTTATAGGAGACAGTGGCCATGCAGATACCACAGACACCTTCGTATTCCTGATCAGCTGCATCACAATTCCTATAAACTTAGCCTGGTGCGGACCACAATTACCAGCGGTTGCAATGACAGCAGCAGCAGCCGCCCTGGGCTGCTATGAGGGATGGTTATGTGGGTGGGGATCACAAATTACCTTGCCTGTCAGGGACACCAAAGGTGAAGGAATCCTAGCTTTCAGGTCCTCATGAAACAGATACAACTGACACAGAGTCTCATTCAGAGCAGGCAGTTGTTGATACAGTGATAGAGAGGAAACAGCAGTTGTTCGGAGGGACCTGCCATATGGAGGATATTTGTTAGAGACAGGGCTATGCAGACTAGAAGGGAGAAGTAAGCCCAGAGGCTGACTGAGCAACAGTGATGAATACACAGGAACAGCACGGGAAAAATGTAGAGATGCTGCACAAAGTTGCCTCCAGCACACAATGGCAAGCCAGCGCTCAGCCCACAGCTCATCTCTGGGGCGTTACGTTATGGAAGGTCCCGGGGCAGGAAGGAAGGAAGGCAAACAGGTGAACTATGCAAGGAAATTAGGTCAGTCCAGCTCAAGGGACATAGTAGAATAAAGGTACTTATTTTCCTTTTAGTGATTCTATGCTGAAGTTATGATCTCACAGATATTACCACAGATAAACACATGGGGAAAACTGACAGTAGTTTACACTTTTCTTCTTAGCAACGTAGGTCATTGACAGAGGGGGAAGAGGAGAATGTACTTGGCATAACACATAAGAACATAAAGAGAACTGAACAAGGCTTCTGACAACCAAGTCTAAATGCTGGGGATCAAACCTCTGAAGCCTCCCCTGTAGCTACAGACACATACCACACATACAAGTTTAGCCCAAGTATTTTTTTTTCCCCAAGAAAAAGAACACCACACCATTCCTGAAAGTAGTTTAGTTTCCCCTCTGGAGGCCACCTCCATCACCTCTTCCTGCTGCCTATTTTTCAGTACTTATCCCACTCATTTGTATAGAAACCACTGGAGCACAATGTGCCCAGTGTGTGTATACCCTGAGGTTCTCGTTCTTTCGTGGTATCCATAGACAAAACCTACGGTTTTTACTTGTTTTTCCCTGAGAACTTCACTGTTTCCCTGTGCTAACAAGACAGTCTCCATCACAGGAGCATGTTCAAAGTACGATCAGAGAAAGTAAAACAAGCAGAAAAAGTAAATTTGCCTCTTTTTTTCCACACCTTTTCCCCTGATCTCTTTACAGTGATATTAG
Organism: Buceros rhinoceros silvestris; assembly: GCF_000710305.1. Classification (NCBI taxonomy): domain Eukaryota; kingdom Metazoa; phylum Chordata; class Aves; order Bucerotiformes; family Bucerotidae; genus Buceros; species Buceros rhinoceros. The sequence goes on along the minus strand of NW_010411796.1, from coordinate 11,367 downwards.
CCAAAGCTCCCATGTACACTGGGAACTTCCCTATTGACCTCAAGCATCTTTCTAGATATCAGTGAGAAGTCTTAGCTACATGATCTTTAAGTTCTTTGTTTTTCAGTAGCTTGTGCAGACTGTCATACGGACACAAAATGTGCTTGGGACTCAGCAGGAGTTGTATAGCCATGACACCAGGAAATGGGCTTCAGTGGCCTGAAGAATGCCAGCTCAGAGGCCACGCGCCAGTTCGTAGAAGCCATACTTTTTTGGTAAAAGAGGGCAGAAGCTGCAGTCTTATCCCAATTGCTATAGAAAACTGGGAATAAAGTAACTCCTTTGCTCATAACATTACAAGCCATTACTTTATAAGGGAAAACAGCTTCTGAGATGTGCGTGGAGACCTTCCTGCCTACATCCAATTGGCTGTTTAGGAATGAGGCTCTGCTAAAAATTACTCTGGCTTCTTTTTATGTGGGGATTCCTTTCATCTTCGTAACATTAGCAGAATCTCTAAATGTTTTGGTTTGTCTGGCTTCAGGCCCTCTCCATCTCATTGATAGGCTTTACACTTCCCCACTCCCTGTTTTGAGAAAGACAGGGATAAATAAGCTTTAGGGAGCAAAAAGTCCCTCTAATAAACTGATACATTGCAGCTGTCACACAGTAAGTATCTGTAAAGTGTCAGATCAACCACAAGCTGTCAGGTCCAGAGACTAGCTTTCCCTGTGATTGTCAGGCTCTTGCACTGGTCTCTCTAACAACTAAGAAAAAACAGGTCTAATCACTCTCAAAAACAGCAGTTTTCAACCTACAAAGTCTGCAAAATAGTTTTGCCAGTGCTAGAGAATACAGCTTGCCTCCAGGGCCTCTTGAGCAGTGTGTTGAAGCATATTAATTCACAACCTTCCTTCATCTTCTTGACAAGATATCTTCCCCCATGGTAATGTGGTAAGGTTATCCCTCATTCAAAATCAAAGGAACATATTCAAAGTAAATATGGGCTAATGGCTCCCTCCCCATCCTTCTTAGATAAATAAATAGAACATAAGAATGAGCCCTGCTCGGTCAAGCTGATACTCATCTTGCTCAGTACCCTGTCGCTGAGATTTCCTGACAGCAGAGATCAGGAAAAAAAATGGGACGCCTACAGTGATCATTTCCTTCCTATACCCTTTCTGCTTCTTTATGTGCAGCATAAGGATTTATTGAGACAGGAGTTTGTACCTATATCTTCATGCATACTGGATGCAGACAGATTTTTCCTCCATAAATTTGCCTAATTTAAACCGCTTTGAACAGTTTTAAATAGTTTTGAAGATAGAGTGCTCTCTATGATTGTTTGTAGAAATAAACTCTACATTTTATCTGCAAGGCAGCACCCATAGCTCATACTCCAGGTAGTGGATACACACCCAGTGTCAGAGAGAAAACATCATATATGATCAGAAGCATAATCGAAGGAACACTGCCTTTATATCAACAGCTGCAAATCCACCAGAGAACCTGGATAAGTCCTCAGGCCACTGGCAAAGGCTGAGCTCTGCCCCACTATGCATAAACTCTTAGCATCACCTTAGTAGCTTGTTCATAGTTCATGCAGACATATCTGTCCTAAACGACACTGTAGACAAAGCTTCATGTTAATCCTGCATCTCCTAACAGGTAAGAGAGAACAGACTCCCCCAGGCGACTAGCAGAACTTCTCCAGTAATACACTATCTGAATGTGTCAAAATGTAAATGAAATCTTTCCAGTACATGACTGTGAAAAACAAGCCTGTACTCCTAAGACAGTCAGACCCACGCAGCGCACACACGGGGCAGGCAGAGCACAGGGATGCTTCCTCCACAATAACTGCCAAGCTCCCCAATCAACGCATCCCCGGCCTGAGAGCAACGAGGAGACCAAGCTCCCACCACATTTTTTGAAGTGGTGGCTCTGTTACTATCTCACAAAAACAAAGGTTTCAAGGTGAGCTTGCACATTATGAGAAATCAGATCGTGCCCATCAGAGAAATTTGCTGGAAGCAGGTTTCACATGGCTGTTGCAGACTAAATCTGTGGACTCTGCATGTCTAGTTATATCACATAGCTTCACAAGCTCAAGTGCTCATATCAGCCAGTTTGGTTGCACACACACACACACCCCCCCCAGCAAAGAGTGAGGAGAAGGACCTCTACAGGGTAATTTATTTCACTCCCCAGTTTAGTGATTTTTTTGTAGTGTCACAGTTTCGCTTTTTGTGACCAATACAGCTTCCTTGCTCGTGGGCGCTCGGTGATGGCAAAAACTGTGGAGTCCCTCCCACCACAGATGTCAACAAGCAGGTACCTGCCTCTCCGGATGGCCCAGCCCTGGTCTCCAGCCCTGGTCTCCAGCCCCTTTCTTCTGGCACTTGGGCTTGGTGTACTTGGAGCAGTTAGGTGTCGCTGCTGGGTAGGACAAGGAGACATGGCCCTGCTGCGACTTCCCTGTATTCTCTATAGGCCATTCAGCTCAACCTACAGACAAATAAAAACTTCTGAGAGCACAGCTGAACTCTTTTTTTTTTAAACCTACATGAGAACCACTGTATCATAGTGAATGAATAAGCATTACATGGCAATAAACTGAAGAACACACAAAAAATACAAGGGGAAATCCTCAACTGGTACGACCAAAGTGAGCACATACTTCTAAAAATACCTTCAGATAAAAATGAACTTACTTTTGGAATTGGCACGCTTTTATATGGAAATACATGCTGGTTTATGGAATTGTCAAAAAAATGTGGCAAATGCAATCTTATTTAAACACACATGCATTTTGTGTGCCAGGTAAAAGTCAGATGTCAATTCAAGGGATTGCAAAACAGTTTGGGGTTTTCTATTTCAACTGCATCGTAGAAGGGTGCTAAAAAAAAGCCAGCAGTAAAGTTGGGTATGCACAGTGCAGCGAGTTTGGACAGTCTGCAGCCATCCAGGTGCTCCAGAGAACAGGCCAAAGTGCCTGCAGAACAGCTAACACCTATTTACATCGGTCCTTAAAAAATGCTTAAGTGGTTTTCCCGAAACGGAAAGAAAGGCAGTTTAACAAAGATTACACTCACGTAATGGCAAGAAGGAGCTAATTTCAGACTCACCAGATGAACACACCACTCTAAGTCAAACTATCACAGCTGATAATATAGAATTCAAATAACAAAAAATAAAAGGAGATAATATAATAAATGCTGATAAGGCTTTATAAAAATGACTTCTTGTCAATTTTTTTGAGAAATATTATAAACTTAGTTGTAAAAGCCCTCTAAAGCCTTTTACTTCCTGAAACACAAAATAATTAAAAATAAGGTGAATGAAGAACTGGCCTAGGCAGAATAGTATGAGAACTGTCTAGCTGAAGTCTTGCAGCACAGCAGTGCAGGGAAATCTCTGCTGAGTGGGTGTGATTCTGCGGGACCTTCCCTATACCTCCCTGGCTTTGCCCCTTAGTGCCTTTATCAGTGATCTGAACAATAACTTAAGTTACAGATAACTGTGAGTGTGTTTTTATAACTTGCTACAATGTACGATACAGACCCAGGATAAAACAAGAGTCCTCCTCAGCAGAATCCTGTTTATAATATGAAGCCTTGCGAAAACTCTTTGCATCTCTGACCTTTGCACAAGGATCCCTACCCCCACCCTTAGCACTTTCGCTGAATATCATTTTGGTTGGTGAAAAAAAGATGCAGACAAACAGTCAGCAAAGTGGTGTCTAACTCACTGCAGGTTGCAGGACAGACAGACAGCACTTCACTGGTGCTCTCCTCTGCCCTGTGTGCAGTGTCAACCTGTCTCTGTGACATCTTCCCACACACATCCTGGCTGCTGTTTGGGCCTAGAAGACCCTTCTGTTTTCTGCTGTGGTGTTCCAGGAGACTGACAGCTGATGATGGTTGGTCACTTAGCCAGGAGGATCTTAGCACACAGCAGTTACTCATGTTCTAGCACATCCAGTTTACAAACCTCTCCCCAAACAATGCTCAAGACTCACAAGAAGTCTGAAGCAAGCACGTTTTTTGCCTTTCCTTTGCAGATACATCTTAGTTACATAAGGTAGCTTCCTATTCCTCTTTCTTACAGTCACAAGAAAGATTGAAAAGTACAGACAACACGTTATTTTTGTCTAATAACTTTGGCTGGTTTTCTGAAAGTGTTTCAGTATTTTCCAGCCAAATGTAGGGTTTTTTCTGATTCCACTAAATGTGTTTTACATGCCCACCTTTAACTGTTTGCTCAAATTCCCTATCAGACCAAAGAACAATGTTTTGTTCTTTTCTTTTTATGACTGTAAGAGAGTCTTAGATATGTTTGTCTGAAGCAAACATAACCATCCTTCAGAAATAAGGAAAGACATAGAATTCTGCAAGGCTTTTGCTCATTCCAGCCCACTTCAAGACCAATTGTTGTACCATGCCCTTGTGGGAGATGAAAACCATCAAGACTCAGGTCTAATCTGCCTAGAGCCCAGCCGGCGATTTCTCCTACCTCAGCTGCTTTTTGATCCATTTCTTAACCGGGGTAAGATCACAGATACTGTTCTGTAGAGCACACACATAAAGAGTGTGCCCAGAGGGACCAGTACAGACAGAGCTCCCCATTCCACAGACGGCAGACTAACATCTGCCTGGTTTCACTGCGATTTTCAGGACTTCGAGAATATCCCAAGCACCTATAGACAAAAAATGCTAAATCCTGCTGATTCATGTTCTAGTCTTCTTGCAAGTCAGTAACAGCACTAAATAAAAGACAAGGTTTTGCAAATCTGTCTCAGAATTACGGTTTCTGCCATAAAAACCGTAAGTCTTGTAAGTACTTCCAGGTTTCTCTTTCTTTCAGTTCCTTGCTAGTAACTTCTTGAATAGATGCAGTAACTCCTTGACTGCTGCAAAACACCGCTGCCCAAGGATCCTGAACATGTCTGAGTAGTTTCTGCGTCGGGATACCAGAACTACATAGAACTCAGCTTCCTAATTAGAGCCTATTACTTACTGCATTGTATTTAGCTGTCTCTGGGAATTAATTTACAAGGTCAAATGCTCAGACCTCTTCAACATAATATAAATCATTCATCTGCACTCTGATTAGTCTGCATTACACAGCATGAACACACTGTGTAATAAAAGGAGAAAATTATGCAATTAGCAGGTTCCCCTTTCTGAGTCACCTTTAAATAAAACAGTGTTGCTGTAGGATTTTATAGCATTAAAAACTCAGCGCTACCTGCACCGCAAATGGCCAGGCCTTTTCAGAAAAATGGGCTGGGGGAACCGGGGACAATCACTCTTGAGAAACAGGGCTAACATCCGTTTTCTTTTTTTCTGCTTACACAATACAAGTTACTGTTTTCATAAAGGCTAAACCTTCCCTATTACCGTGATTTTAATAATGTACAGTTATTCTTCTGCAGACTATTTTTTGCCAGATCCTGTTTTCCAGGTAGGCCCCTGAAAAGAAAACATGTGAGTTTTGTACCAGGTCACTCAGGGACAGTGGAACAGTAGCTGGGAGAGCAAAGTACAAGCTCCACATAGCAATAGACCTTCTCTTGCACCAAGTCAAGACACTCCAGGCTCTGCCATGCAGCAATTGCAGGGCAGACCAGGCTGCCCCTTTGGGGGGATGGTGAAGAAGGGGCTGGAAGCCAGCACTGCTACCCAGAGAAAGGGAAGTCCCCAGTTACAAAGATATAACATATCTTTACATCCGCTTTATGCATGTGTAGTGAAATCTTAGCTTTACTCAAAATGACAAACTTACCATTGATCTCAAGTAAAATCATAGCTCACTGAAGTGATTCAATAAGAGCTGAGAATGCCGTCCAAAACCTGTGCTTCAAGCAGGGAAGACAACTTCCTTAAACTATTACAGCAAAGGGATGCAAGTCCCTCTTCATTTCTCACAGGAAACGGAGGAACTGCTGTTCTCTCAGCAGGCTATCTCCAGACCAGGGAGTTTCTGAGTAACCCTGATCTGGAAGAAACACATGGGAATCCTGTGGCTGTTAAAGCTGTCAGTCCCAGGGAACCAGAAACGCACGTTCGGCTGTCCATCCCTCCATGGCCCCCCATCGGTTCTCCTGTTCCTGCTTGTGAGCTGGCTGACAGCAGGAGAGGCAGTTACTGTGCAGTGTGGAAAGGATGCCTCTTCTGAAATACTTGGCTTCCAGGAAGTATTTGAGAAATGATTCAGCTGAAAAATATTTCTAATGTCTTATCTGAGAACTTAACAGACTGCTTCAGACAGCAAACCTTCTTGTTATAACCACTCCTGGAGATGCACAGCTTTCTAAGTCTGGCATTTAATTACTGATGAGAACCACAGATGGAAAACAATCAACTGCACTTTGATAGAAATATGAATTAGTCTCTACTACATACTCATTTCATATGCTTCATGCTCATACAAGCCTGACTATGCAGCGGGCCGTGCAGCTGAACAGAGAAGATATGACTCACTCCTGTAGCTGCATGAGCTACCCAGGCCTCCTGTCTGTTTGTGCAGATGTGTGGTAGAAGTGGGTGAGTAGGTGAAGGCGGGGAACAGTGCCAGCCTCACCACCTCCAAACCTTGCTCCTAGAAAGGGCAACAGCCCCTCTCTGCCAGAACTGAGCTCGATTGTCTACCTGAAGCAGAAGCCCTGGTTAAAAGCGCAGAGCCGTGCCCAGGAGACAAACATTCAGAGCGAGATCACTGCATCCTGTTCTTGCTCTGAAGAACGTTTGATGTCACAGAGGATGCTAAACTGCATCTGCGATGTTAGTGGGAGGAATAAAATTTTTCAGATCACTGCCCCTTCACCTCCCCCACCTTGCTCCAAGATTTTCAGAGGTTAAGTGATATCCAAAAAACACCTGAGAGCATCTGGAGTCTCAGCCACAAGGCATTGCTTTATCTAAGCGTGATAGTCTCACTTGTTAGATTGTATTCTAGAAAAGGAGCATGACAGAGCAATGCAAACTGGTGGAACTAAATCCCGAAAGACATAGTATTTCTCACAGTTTCAGAAATTCTGGTCAGCTACAGCATGCTAAGATCTTTTAAGATCTAAAATGCTTCCTTTAGCTTCTCCTCCCCACCAACACCTTCAATAACATTTGTCTTAGTTAACTTCAAAATTATTGCGAAAACTTTTTTCCATGAAGGGCGGCTGTTTGGGTGTCACTTACTCAACATCGGAAATACAGCCATCTGGTACGCCTGTTACCACCATCTTCAGATCAAAGGTTAAAAGCAAAACTAAAGACTCCTCTTACTCACATTTACCTTTTAACTCCCAACATTTCTCTACAGATCTTTCCTGACTCAGTAGGAGGATTCAGCCTTGGATTTAACTCACAGGTGCAGGAAACTAATACTACTCACAGACTAAACCAGCCATGCTCTGTCCAGGCAGTGCCTGAAGAAAAAAGGTTTGAGCACTTCCTCACTCACCTCTGGAGAATATCTAGCCTCCCTAGCACATTATCTCAAGAGTTTTTACAGCTCATCTGTTGCACATTTGACAGTTAGCATTTGCTGTACACCCAGCTTTGTGAGTATAAAGCATAATCTTAGTATTAGTAATATCATCTTCAAAAAACACCTAAGAGCAATTAGCCTGCAAAAGAGAAGAGTGCCAGCCAACCTCTGAAACCAAGCTGCCTGCTGCAAGTTCTGGATGGAGAAAGAGCTCTGCAAAACTCTTAAAAGGGACACATTTACAATATATCAAGTCACAAAGTCAAATTTTAAGTGAGCCAGTGTAATGTGCAAAATACTTGCTAAATAATGCAGCATTTAGGATCTCAGTAGTCACTGGTAGAGGACACACACAGAGGACTGGGACAGCATGGTCCCATGGCTAAAATAAAGTCAATAATCAACCCTAAGATAGAAACACATCTACATTTATGGTAAGGTTATAGTGATTGGCTGTAGGAGCCACCAGGCATCCAGCCAATTTGCTTTTCCAGTCTAAGGAAATGCTCGGTTTGTTTGAAAAACTTTTTTTTTCCTGCTGTGAAGAATGCATTGACGTCATCAAACTGGGTCTGTTGAGCAAAAGCATGGATCCAGGGTTGCGTCTAGAAGTTGAATTACAAGAGAAAGGACGCACGCACCTGTTTCAGCTTTTCTTTAGAGTGACAGAGACTACTCCCAAGTCTCCTTTATCACCTTCTCCAGAGGAGAATTGCTAGAGGGGACAAGTGACTTGCTGTGAGTTTTGGTTTCTGCTGTTTGGTTCCACTCTGTTTTGTTGCTAGTGCGGGGTTTTTTTAGATAAACACTGTCATCCCTGGCTCCACAGGCCTGTGAATCAGATCAATACTGCTTCTAGCAGCAACACGCTCCATGCCACAACTCCCTGATCTGATTTGATGTCACACCATGCAGCATCCCTACAAAAAAAAAAAACAACCCACAAGGCGTTCACAAACCTCTCTGATCACACACTGTTTTTCCAATTTTCTGATATTGTATCAGCTTCTCCACCTGCAGAATGGGCCAGCAGAGCGCTTTGCAACCATGTCATCTGACCAGGAACCTGTCACTATAGCACTAACCCAGGCGATTATAAGTAGTATCTTGGAAAGGGAGGAGGGTAACCTCAAATCGTTAGAATCTGGCCATATCACACTGCAACTAAATAGCCAATAGTTAAAGCAGTACAGATCAGTTCTGGTCCACAAAACCACGGAACAAAGGTGGGCAGAGCAAGGTCACCATTTCAATGTCTCACAGAAGGTCTGGAAAACAAAGGGCAAAGCATTCCACCATAAATTGTACTCAGTAAGAGCTGACGATTTAAGGACCGATGCTGCTCCGATCATTTCCCCATATCGTTGTCTGACACTTACGCTAGAGTCACATAATGGAACCAGTTTGAACCAAGGATGAAAGAGACACAACAGAGCTGTGCGAGTAATGTAACTCAGTCTAGTAACTCAGTCTAGTACTGGAACCAAAAGGCAAAATTAGGTTGCTCTGAATGTACATGAGGGAGCAAGAAGTGAAACAGAAAAGCAACATAAAACAAAATGCAGACAAAAAGTTAAACAAAATTACTCTACTGTGGGCCTGATTAAGTGTTTGAGCTCTCTCCTCCTTCCCTTTAAACTTCCAGTTATTTGCTAAACATGAGTCACATAACAAAATTTTTCATTTTAAGTACTTCTAAAACATATATTCTGTATTCTCTTGGTTTGCTGCCAAATCAAGTTGTCTGAATACCACAGTTGTGTCCCCTAATCTACATTTTAATAACAGGTTTTCTTCACCTGGAGAGACAAGTCAGCTCTCTTAAAAACTTAGCAATTTGTAAGGTCATAATATCCTGATGGAGGCAGAAGAGGGAAGAAAAGGTTTGATAACAGTTAAGGCATGAACACAGATTCCAACTCAGTGACTCTCAAAGCCAGATCATTGCAGTTGTGTGTGTCCAAAATTACTTTGTGTGTACCTACAGCTACCTTGAACAGAATTTCCTGTGACCCATGCACGTATGTGGACACAGAATAACAAGAAAAAAAAAAAGCACAAAAATCAAAACAGCACAGTAAATAAATCAAAATCTCTAATTCCAAACCCTTACATTTTTAAAGGTGGAATTGCAAAGGAATTAAAAAGTCAGTCTTCTGTGTGTTAACTTCCTGGAGCCTGATCTCCCCACAGCCCCATCTCTCTTTGCATGTTAGGAAAGGCCATCTGCTGGCAAGAAAAACAGTGCAGCATCGTGTACTGTTTAACACTCCCCCACCAACAGCTGAATTAAACTTTAGATGAAGGGTGAGTAAAGAAAATTGTCAGGGCCTCTGCTTTTATCAGCCCAAAACCGCTGCTGCAACCCAAGGAACAGGTTCTGCTCAGATAAAAACACCAGCCTTACAGCGCTCACCAATACCAACTCAAGAGAGTCAAACGACAAACAAAAAATCCTCCAAACACCTTGCTGTCTCTTGGATGGTATCTGTTATATATATAAATAAACCCCCAAACAGCTACGGTTATTAACTACACGAGGTAGGACTCCAAGTCATACGCAGATACAATTGTTTTGACATGAATCTGGTTGCTTCTGAACTGTCTTTCAAAGCTCCCTACCAAGACAAAAAACACTCTTCTGCAAAACAGATACGCCCATGCAGTCACCACACCTCCGCGGTGGCGGGGAAGAGTGTAAACCACATGCGTCTGATAGACATTAGCTGCATTAGTGGAAGATCCTGGATAATTAGGGCAAGAGGCACTCCAAGGTGTTACTGAACACTAAGCCATGAGTGCTGAGGGCCCAGCACACCAGGTTTTGGTTTTAGGACAAACCACAATCCCCCAGTTTGGAAACAACTCTACTGAGCTTTCTGCTGCAGCAGCCATCCGGGTCCGGACAAAGTTGCTTGCAGTCTCTCTCCACCCCTTCCGCATGCAAGTATCTGCTAAAATTAACAGCCGCAGGTACACATTGATTTGGTTTTGCCCAGTGGCAGCTACAGACTTGTACCACAGGCACTGCACCCAAGAGAGGTGCCTCTCATTCATCATACTGGGAAGGCAAAAAGTTGGTTGTTAAAGGATACTCCAAAGGCAGCATCTCTGAAAAGGCGTCAGCAGTACATTCAATTTTATCCGGAAGTGGTTAAAAAGCTTGAAACATTTAAAACAGGAGCTATTTTCTGATGATGTTATGAACCTAGCTTATCCATACAGCAGTCAAGATCCAGACCAGCAGCGAATCTGAAAGGTTTCTGAAAACCTGAGTCACAAACCACTGAAAAATGGTGTTTAAAATGAAAACTCCAGCTCAATTGCAACTCAACTGACTTCCTAAGGCAATGGCATTATATCCAAACCTTAAAAACTGAAACACCTATCAATAGCTGACACCATCACATTATTTCTAACACTACAAAGGAGGCCAGACTACCAGCATTTCAAACCTCTGAAAGCTTGCAGGAAAAACACAAGGAATAACTGGAAATAGCCACAGAGCAGAAGCCACAGGCTTCAGCAATCCCTTCAACAGGACAGCAGAAGGCAGTATCTTCTTCTGCAGTGAATGGAGGCTGTTCTGAACGACTGCTCCACTCCTACACATTCAGGACTCCTTGCTCTAAGCCAAGGACATTACCAATACCGCAAAACCGGACTTTCTCCCTTGATGGGGAGGCAATTGCTCTATGCGGCAGCTGAAGCATATGCAGCAAATGCCTCATACTCAACTCAAAGTCTGTTGACATTTTGGTTCATGACCTCAGAGCCATGCCTGGCATTCACAAACTTCCCAGCGGGTGCAACCGACCCCACGCAGCCCAAACACCTCAGGTCCCTGCGGAGAGCGTAGTGCCCGAACACCCACCCAAAAGGAGCCGGCGTGCCGTTGCC
>NW_010411795.1:0-393 GCF_000710305.1 Buceros rhinoceros silvestris | reverse complement strand
ATGTTAAGGATCATGCATCCCCGCTGGCCCCCCCTCCCGCCGCTCTTTGAGTATTAAGTAACTTGCTTGAAAAGCTTCTCTCACAGTTTCTGAGCGCCAGCTTCTCCCTCTGCCCCCAGCTACATGGGAAGTCGTCTCTCCGCGGGGAGGAGGGCTCCTTCTCCCACTCCGCACTTCCCTCCTCTCTTGACTTCCTTCCCACCATGCATCCCCGCTGGCCCCCCCTCCCGCCGCTCTTTGAGTATTAAGTAACTTGCTTGAAAAGCTTCTCTCACAGTTTCTGAGCGCCAGCTTCTCCCTCTGCCCCCAGCTACATGGGAAGTCGTCTCTCCGCGGGGAGGAGGGCTCCTTCTCCCACTCCGCACTTCCCTCCTCTCTTGACTTCCTTCCCAC
>NW_010411794.1:0-205 GCF_000710305.1 Buceros rhinoceros silvestris | reverse complement strand
ACCCACCAGTGTCCCCAGCACCCATGGTTGTCTCACCCTGACACCCTGCACGCCGAAGGGCCCTTCCGCGGCGTTCGGTCGCTTTTTATTGCATTTTATTGTTATTTGTTGTGATTTACTCGGATTTATGGTGTTTTATTCCATTTTCTTGTGTTTTACGGGGGTTTGGGGTCGGGTTTGGGGTCTCTCGTCCCCCCGGTGCCTC
>NW_010411793.1:10660-10894 GCF_000710305.1 Buceros rhinoceros silvestris | reverse complement strand
CGCCCCCCACCTTCCCGCAGCCCTCCGCCGTCCCGCCGGCGCCCGCCGCCCCAGCACGGCAGCCACCTCAGGAGGAAGAGGAGGAGGATGCCAACAGCTACGACTCTGACGAAGGCAGTGCGTACCCGGGGTGCCTGGGCAGGGGGGAGGGAGTGGTTTCTTTGGGAGATCTGGGATTTTGAGGGGGTGGTAGCTGTGGGACCGCGACTCGCACTGTAAGGTCGTGGGTCTCTG
>NW_010411793.1:5893-10546 GCF_000710305.1 Buceros rhinoceros silvestris | reverse complement strand
GCAGGGAGAGTCCTCAGGAACGCTGCTGCGGCTCCAGGGCAGGGTCTCGCAGGCTGTCCTTGCTCAGTCAGTTCAGCGCAGCTCGTGGGATCTTCAGTGGGTTTTGCACCAAATTACTGGGCTCTGACACGTGGTGGTTTAGGCTCTGTGCTCTCATCACCTTCCCCTTTCCGAATTCGAGTCCCAAAGGCGGATGCCTCTTTCCATCAGACCATCCTTCGCTGTGAGAAGTGCCACCAGGCCTGTCAGTAGGAAAGACTTGGCAGCTTCAGTCCCTTTACTCCATGAGATCTTGGTGCTCAGGGAGTTTGTTGCATGAGGGTGTGCAGCCGTGGCGGGGCAGTGCTCTGTCTGTCCAGCCCCTTCCCACCCAGGATGGGGAATGCTGCTCTGGGTGTAGAAATCGGGCTCAGACAGGAGCAGATGGATCCAGCTGAGGCTCTGTGCTAAGTCTTCATCCTGGGGAGCACGTGAGAAGTGTGAGCTGGTTCCCAAACAGGTCAAAACGGGGGCCAATCGCTGAGCCCAAGCTGGCCATCCAACCCGAAACACCCTCTCCGGGAGGTCCTGGGGCAGCATTGCCCTGAGAAGAGTTTGTAGGGTCAGCAATTCCTTGGCTGGCAAATATCACAGTCAGCTCGAAAGCCCCGAAGAGCCCTCGCTGGGTCGTTCCAGCTCTGCAGAGCTTTGCTGGCCAGAGCTTGTGGATCTGGCTGGATTTGTGCGAATCTGGCAGTTTGGCTGATGCCACCGCAGTCTCACATGTGATTAAATGGCTTGAGTCTTGAACAGCAAATCTTTCTAATTATTACTAATCAGGGCTTATTAAAGGCAGTTATTGGCTGGGGTTTTAATGAGGTTCTGTTTCCAACTCCTCCTCCTCCTCTCTCCTGCTGTCAGCTACACTGGGCGCGCTGGAGTTCAGCCTGCTCTACGACCAGGAGAACAGCTCCCTGCACTGCACCCTCATCAAGGCCAAAGTAAGTGCTCTCCTTTCCCCCCTTTGACGGCTTTACCTCTGTCTGGCTCCCAGTTCCCCCGGTGCAATGGGATGGGAGCAGCAAGTGGGTCTGATGATTCAGTGTATGGTGGCACCCACGCCTGCTCGGGGTGGAGGACAAGGCTCTTGCCTCCCTAAACGCATTTTCTCTGTTCTGAGTTGCTTCTTCTCTTCCCCGGCTCTGCTCAAGCACCCACACACCACGTTTTCATCATCTTTTAGGGCTTAAAACCAATGGACTCAAACGGCCTGGCAGATCCCTACGTCAAACTGCACCTCCTGCCTGGAGCCAGCAAGGTGAGGCTTTGCCTGGTTTGGGTGTGCGTGGGGCTGGAGATGGAGCTGAGGTTTCTCAAAGCCCCCTGAGGTCCCTCCTTGTGTCAGACTTCCTCTCTTCAAGTTCTCTGCGCAGTCGCTTGCCGCTGCTACTTTACCCGGGAGGTTTCTCTGAGAAGTGGCGGTGCTTGCAGATGCTCTCCCGTTCCCCAGGAAAGGCTCATCCTGCAGACAGGGATCTGCGTAGGGATGGAGGGGACCTCCAGGGGAGGTGGCACTGTTAACGCTTCATTATTACCGGAGTTCGGACCATCCGTTTGCTCGAAGCTGCAGCATGTTCTCATTGGAGCCGGAAAGAAATAACCATCGACTGGGCTCTGACTCCCCCCATCAAAGCGAGCCCCGCAAATCGCCCTCCAGCCCGGCTCAGCTGAGCTCGGTGGGGAAACCCTTGGGGAGGGGATGACCGAGAGGTGCCAGAGCCTTGCTCAGGGGCTGCAAAGCTCTTCCAGGCAGCAGAGTTTTCCTCAGAGGAATTAAGAGTGAAACAAGGGGGAAACTGCTGGTGAAACCATGGGGATGATATTTAGAGGTGTACTTTGTGCGGGGGCTTTCTGGTCTCGTGCAGAGTAAATTGAGGTGTCGCGATGGTGGGAATCGCTTTGATTTCTGTTGCTCTCTTGTACACTGATCTTTCTTTTAACTTTTTTATTTTGCACGTGTGTTTGTGAAAGACACATGAACAAGTGACAGAGCAACTCGTTTCCCAAGCTGTCATCGCTTTTAGACAAGGAGAGCCGTTACCAAGCCCCGCACAGCCTGCCCTGGGCAGCTTTGTCTTGTACAAGTGTCCTTGAGGGAGTAGACCCCAGACAGTGAAAAAAGCCGGCGGTGAAGGCTGCCCTGGCCACTGCGGGCAACTGAGTCCCTGGTGCTTGCATAAATGTCCACCTTGTCAGGTCGGTGATGCTCCCCTGGAGTTGATGGCTCCTGGGTGCGAGAGCCTCAGCAGGCAGCCGTGATGTCCTGCAGAGCCCAGTCAAACCACCTCTTGCGAGCCAGAGGTGATGGAGCATCTAATTTGCACTCCTCTGCCAGGAGCTGAGATTTTGGTGGGGAGGAGGTCAGGAGAATAATTATGCCATGTTTCCTTTTGACGCCGTAGTCCAATAAGCTGAGGACGAAGACGCTGCGCAACACCCGTAACCCCGTGTGGAATGAGACCCTGGTGTACCACGGCATCACAGATGAGGACATGCAGAGGAAAACCCTCAGGCAAGCAGTGATGCTGGGGTATCCCGTGGCGTGGTGGGATGGGGCCCATGGGTCTCCTCACACGGAGCATCACAAGCCAGCCTTCCTCAGGAGGGCACTGGCAGCGAAGTGGAAGTGTTGACAGAGCACCTGGACGTGCCGAGTTTTGGGGCAAAACCAACATGCTTGGCGTGACCACGCTGGTTATGATGGTCCTTTTGAAAATAAAAAGGCAGACACTTTGACCCTGTCATTTAATATTGAACTATGGGCGTTACCATCATCCTTCCTGTGTATCACGAAGCTGTGCGTGATTTGACAGTGTCCCAGCAAAACATGCGGATGTCTCTAAATTTGTGGCGTTTCCTGCCTACAGGAAACATCCACCTGTTGTTTTCTTGCCCTGTCCCAGAGCACATACGAAAAACGATGATTTTTCTGGCAAAACAGAAGCCTGGTTTTCTGGCTGCTTTCGGTCAGAGGAGACCTGGAGGGGTGGCGGCTTTGGTGGTGCTTTGCTGTGTCCACCCCAGAGCCGTGCCCTTGCAGAAGTCGTTTTGTGCTCCGGAGTCGGGTGCTGCTCCAGCCTGGCTGACGTTCACCTTTTGTGTTCCCTTCAGGATCTCTGTGTGTGATGAAGACAAATTTGGCCACAATGAGTTTATCGGAGAAACTAGAGTTTCCTTGAAAAAGCTCAAAGCCAATCAGAAAAAGAACTTCAACATCTGTTTGGAGAGAGTAATACCAGTGAGTTTCTGGGAAATTTCTTTCTGCTACCGTTAATGTTGAGGTTGATAACAAATGGCATGGGAGGGAGCTACTGGTGAGCTTGGAGCTACAACCAGCCAAGAGCTGTTGGGGCCTGACCTCACTGGTGTCAATACGAGTTGGATTCCCACCCGTGTCTGGGCTGATGTGACCCATCAAGGCCAGGAGATAAGAGTGTGGTGGGAATACAGGGGAGGTGACTCTGGGGACCTCTCTGGTGGCTGCAGACCTGCTGGCGTTGCCAGCCTATGCTGATGTAAGAAGAAAGGGCAGGTTGCTGCATCCCCAGTGCTGTGGGTGAGGTGCTAAGTCTGCTGAGGTGGAGGTTGATGGAGCAGGTGAAGGACCTGAGCTCTGTTCCACGAAAGAGCTGGGCTGGGCTTCTGGGAAGGTGCCTCTCCCAGCTGTGGTCACTCATGACAGTCTCTCTTTTTTCCCTTCCTCATCCAAGATGAAACGTGCTGGAACTACTGGCTCATCTCGTGGGATGGCACTGTATGAAGAGGAGGTAAGAGTCCTCGGATGGTGCTATGTTCACCCACCATCTCTCATGTACAAGACTTTTTTTTCCCCACCTCACGAGGATACAAGATCCCTTGTATCCATCTTGTCTCTGCAGTTGACTGTCTTCCTCACTCAGTCCTTGTGTCCCCATCTCTGGTGGCTTCCTCTTGCAGGTAGATCGTGGTGGGGATGTGGAGGAGCGTGGCAAGATCCTCGTGTCCCTTATGTACAGCACCCAGCAGGGCGGCCTGATTGTCGGCATCGTACGCTGCGTGCATTTAGCAGCCATGGATGCCAACGGATACTCGGACCCCTTTGTCAAACTGTGAGTGGGAGCTGGAGATGGCTTAGAGCAGTAACACGTGCTGGTGGAGCCACCCGTTGTCTTGGGGTGGTAGCTGATGGGCTGAGAATTCCTTCCAAAACCACTGGAGCGAGGAGAGCCTTTCACAGGCACCTTGAGACCCCATGCAGGAGTCAGCTGCCCACCGGTGATGCCTGTGCAAGGTGGTGATGCCCCTGCTGCGGCGAAGCTGGGTGAGACCGGCCCAGCCCTCAAGTCCATCTGCTCACCGCAGGTTCCCAAACGCACAGACCCAACAGCCACCTCACAGCTGCAGAGCTGGAGGACAAGAGCTCCTTCTCCCTTGCTCTGCCCCACCATGCCTGCAAGGTGGGGAGGGCTCGATGTCCCTCCGTGTGTGACGAGGAGCACACGCCCCACTTGCTGCCCCGTAAGCCCATGCGCTGGTTGTACTTGGGAGCCCAGGGATTGCCCTGCCGTGCCTGTCCCTCTCCCGTGCCACGTCTCTGCTGCTGCCTGCTGCGGCATGGCCGGGTCTCCTCGGGTG